>NC_057712.1:6565623-6603214 GCF_004010195.1 Chiloscyllium plagiosum | reverse complement strand
CCCTGGAGTGTCGGAGGCTGAGGGGTGACCTTCTAGAGGTTTACAAAATTATGAGGAGCATGGATAGGATAAATAGACAAAGTCTTTTCCCTGGGGTTGGGGAGTCCAGAACTAGAGGGCATAGGTTTAGGGTGAGAGGGGAAAGATATAAAAGAGACCTAAGGGGCAACTTTTTCATGCAGAGGGTGGTATGTGTATGGAATGAGCTACCAGAGGATGTGGTGGAGTCTGGTTCAATTGTAACATTTAAGAGGCATTTGAATGGGTATATGAATAGGAAGGGTTTGGAGGGATATCGGCCGGGTGCGGGCAGGTGGGACTAGATTGGGTTGGGATATCTGGTTGGCATGGACGGATTGGACTGAAGGCTCTGTTCCATGCAGTACATCTCTATGACTCTATAACTGACAAAATCCTCAAGAAATGTGTATCCTTTCATTACTGCCCAGGTGTATAGGTTTACAGACCCAAACTGGTGAGCCTCAGGCAATCTCTTTCTTCATGCTTTAGTTTGATTGAACAGTTAAATGACAAAAGTATTCAGGTGCTGCCAGCTGATATGTCGGTAACATTAAGGACTGGGATGGTTCCTCTTCTTTGTGAAGACCACTGGCAACATCTGTCAGATAAGCCAGTCTACATTTCATTCCTGTTTAAAGCAGGTGACTGACATTAAGTTTGATAAGCTAAGCACCTTTAACACTTTCCCACTGAAAAGGATACAACTATGACTCTAATTGTGATATTGTAAAAGTTTTACCATATCCAAGCTGGCAAATAATCCAGGCCACTATAGACTGAATCCGTTTGACCATTAAAACTCCACATGTCAACCCAGATGCTCCTATAGGCCTGGGTATTCTCTAGTGATGGACTGGAAAGCAGGTAAAACGAAAGTCGATGGGGTGGTTAGAGTGCCTTCTCACCCAGAGGCATTCACTAAGTTGTGATTGACACTTGCCCACACTTCAAGTCCCTGCATTCTCCAGAGGCTAGTTTTTCTTTTGGTGCCATGGCTGGATAAAATATCAAACACAACATTCTGGAAGTTAGCTCATACAATCTTGTCTGACCTCAGCATCGTGAGGGGAACGTAAATCAAAGAGAAAGGGAAGGATCTGCAATGCATCTTTCTAATAGTGACTTTAAAATGTATAAGATTGTAAGACTTTTAACTGCTTTATGTAGCAGTTTTGATAAGGCAGCCCCTTTTGTGAATAGTTAGAAAGGAAACCAATGCCATTTCATGTAATTTCTCAATGAGGCAGTAAGCTAGTAGGCCTAGTTCAGCCCCTTGGCTGACACTATGGTTTAATTTCAGTCTCCTTATTCCAATAATTTCACGATTATAAATGATGTACTTTGATTATGTCAAGTTAATTATTAAAATGATAAAATGCCAAAATTAAAATGTTAATTTTCAGTGGTGGTTGTACGAACAAAATTAAGGATACAATGATGATGCACAACCTCTTCTCCCTCAAATTGCCAATTCTTAGTAAATTAATGAACTGTCATATTGTCTTCATAAATGTATGAAATAGCATTAGTATGACATAATTATATATCATAGTTAGATTGTAAGTTAACACTTGTGTTTTAAGGATACTGTGAACTGGTTTGACAGAAATGTTCTTTTTACCTTAAGTTACCCAAGACACAACTTCATCTCAAGATAGCCCATCAAGATGTTACTTGAGTGCCTCATTGCCTTCTCATACAATTGATGAAGCATGGCTTGGATTAGGTAAGTAAGTCTCATTATTTAAACATTTTTCTTAGCACAAATTTATTGCATGATTAAAATATTAATATAATTCCTAAAGAAGGTGACAACTTTTCTGTTGACACCAGTATGAACTCAGTAAAGTTCCCAGCTGATGCTATGGTGAGAATTAAAAGAAAATGTTCTAGTTCATCTGACAATAATGTCCAGGTTTGTAAGTGCATTTTTTGCAGCTCCATGTGCAAGTATTCAAATGAGTTACTTTGGTTTAGAATGTTGAAATTTGCCTTTTTAATGGCCACTTTTATCAAACTTTAAGGAAAGGTTATTGACTTACAAAGAGAGTGAAGTGAAAATAGATGGAGATGTGTGTCTTACAATCATGGACTGCCTACATCTCTTGAAATCTTTATTTTCACTTTATTACGGCTTGACCTTCTCCAAACAGGAAGTCCTGACAGGTCAAAAATATTGTATCATGTCATCATCTCTTCTCACTGAATCCTTGTTTTATTGCAATCAAAGTGAATTATACATTTTGCCTCTTCACTCAATCCTTCCTGAGAACCTCAAAATTAAAACCCGTGACCTCGTTCAGGCTTCCCTTCCTGCTAAAGCCTCAGACTCTTAAGACCCAAACACTCTCACCCACTATTTTCTGACATGTGATTTTGTTTTTAATTAGAGTGATAATTTTCAATAACTGCTTAGTATAAGGGAGCTAGGCATATAGTGACCACAGGGAAAACACCAGGATCTGACTGATCCCAGTTCCAAGCCTAATATTTGATCCCTGCGCCAGACCTCTACTGAGGTAATGGTGGGAAGTTAAGATATGGTATATCATGGGTGACTAACCATTGCAGTCAGCTTTGAATTACATCCAAATTGACAATTACTTTCAGATCTTTCCACCCCAGCTTAAGCCTGGCTGTGATATTTATGTCTTTAGTGGTAATACTACCCGTAATTAGTGTTGGTCACCTGACATTGAGTTTCTAAATAATATAAATTCATAGCACAGATGAACACAATTTGGCACAAGCTGCTAGTCACTTTCAAAGAACTCAGCAGAGTGAGTTTCTAGAGAAAATATTCTGAAAGGATACTGAACTGTTGCATGAGATAAAATATATTGTTGGCAGGGCAGAAGCTTATTTGTGCATATGACAATGCTAAATTGAACTTTGTATTTGATGATTACACTCTGCAGCCCTTCCTCTCAGCTGAAGCTGAAATAACCTCAAACCTGTTGATCAAAGGTGAGGACTCTTGTGTTCCTGCCCTCTGGGTCCTCTTACCTACCTCAGCTGTACTTAAGTTCCCTTGTCCCTGACCACTAAACAAATTAGAAGACTTTATCCTAAGGGGTGTGACCACTTCACAGTACAAAATATCCAAGCAACCTTTCCACACCTTGATATATTATGCTGTTCGCAGCTCAACCTCAAGTTCAGTTACTCTGAGCCAAAGCTCCTTGACTTGTAAACACTTACTGCAGATTCATTGCCCTGGGGTGCGCTGGCATCCAAGAGTTCCCATCAACTGTATCCACAACACATAACCTGTCTTACCATCCTTAATGTATTTTAGTTAATTATTTTATTTGATTGTCTGTTTTTATTTTTATATTTGGTTTCAACCTTATCACAGTTCCTGTAGTATTTGCAACCTTAGGAATAGAATGTCCCTTAACCATTTATCAGATTCAGGCCAAATGGAGTAGAGTATGAAAGAAATTCTACAGGATAAAACATTTGTTAAAAAAGCAAAAGCAAACCACCTTATCATCTTTACTAACTCACTTGACTCTCAGCACTTTGGCCTAAGCCCCACTGAGATTTGTGTGTTTAAATGCTCTGAGTTAGCTTAGCCCCAGGTAGAGAAAAGATCGATTAAGCTAATTTCCTTAATTAGTTACTTTCACAAGGCTGATTTCTAAACAAGAAGACACAATACGCCCAGAAACTCTAGCCACTCTTCCGTACATTGAAGGCATCTCAGAGATGGCAACCAGATTACTCCGGCCCCTAGGCATCATGGTAGCCCACAAACTTAACCACCACACTAAAACAACTCCTGATGAATTTAATGGACCCCATATCAACAACCAGCAGAATGAATGTCCTAAACAGAATACCCTGCAAGGACTGCAACAAACATTACATTGGACAGATGGGCAGGAATCTAGCCACCAGGATACATGTACACCAACTCGCCACCAAAAGACATGACCAACTATCACTAGTATCCATACACAGCCTAAGAGGGACACCAGTTCGACTGGAACAACACATCCATCCTGGGACGAGCTAAACAAAGACACTCACAGGAATTCCTAGAGATGTGGCATTCAAACCGGAACTCCATTAACAAACATATCGATTTGGACCCCATTTACCAATCTCTCAGAAAAAGAACTGAAAGTGAGAACATCCACCACAACAGACCAAGACAGATAAATAACAAGCGAGACAGATCACCAGCGATTCATCGGAGGCTCACTGATGATGTTACCTAACATGGTGAGGAAACGTCTGAGAACAAATCTACCAGCTCAGCGAGCAAACATATAACCTAATGATCTTCAACTGCTCTTCAGTGGAGATCTTGCAAATCCCTGCTTGTATTATCCTGCCCACAACTGGATAAGCCACCGGAGTGGCCACACAATGGTATACAATCAGAGGGAACTTACCTTTGGAAGTCTCATGGCAGCAAAGAGGGGAAAGGAAACCTCCTGCTGATTACCAACCACTTCTCTCTGTCAGAATGATGACAACCACTTTGGAAGAGCAACTGAGGGAAACCTAATACAGAATATACTGTGATTGGGGAAATCCAATGTCCGTCACCAGGAGTGGTTCAGTCACACTACTACTGATTGAACTAATGCACATAGTTGCTTTAGCAAATTCTGAGGGAAATGAAAGATGGAAACTAAGCTAACTGAACATCACCCATGGGAAGAAAGTGAGGTCTGCAGATGCTGGAGATCAGAGCTGAAAATGTGTTGCTGGAAAAGCGCAGCAGGTCAGGCAGCATCCAGGGAACAGGAGAATCGACGTTTCGGGCATAAGCCCTTCTTCAGGACCTTCACGCAGAGCATACTGTAACAATGCTGTGGCTTTAAGGAGTGTACTTTGTCGTAGTTTCTTTTAAGTCCTGTTCCCTGGATGCTGCCTGACCTGCTGCGCTTTTCCAGCAACACATTTTCAGCTCTGAACATCACCCATACCAATCTGCTAGCTCCAGATGCCAAGGGTACTTGTCGAAACAAAGTCCTGTCTTCACGCAGAGCATACTGTAACAATGCTGTGGCTTTAAGGAGTGTACTTTGTCGTAGTTTCTTTTAAGAGAGAGATTGAACGAGTGGAATCAAGCAGACTGTGGTAACAAACAGTTAGTGAGGCCTTGGGATTCTTTTGGAATAAGAGAAGCAGCCAGGATAGGTGTGGCCAGCGCTCATAACCAGGATTTCTATGTTTTTCAGCTTTTAGATACAGCAAAAGCTGCTGGAGTCTTGAAGAAGTAGGAGCTAGTTTTCCCCTCCTACACTTATAGCTAGAAGCTGCGGTTTCTTTTCATACAATGGGCATTGCATGTGAGAAAATCTATTTTCTGAATTTGCCTTTTTGCCAAGAGCTGTGTTTATGGGATGTTACTATATTGAAACAGTTAATTAGTAATAATTATTGTATCTTATATTCTGTTAAGTATTCCAGTACATTTATTTCAAGTTCTTCTTTCTTTAGTTGTATTTTGACTATAGTGTTTGAATAAATTGTGTTTTGCTTAACGTTGAGTAGTTTGACCAATCAGGTTGCATCTGAAATAAGGCACCTGACATTTACCTTTTATAAAAAGAAAAAGCTAGAGTCTAGGCTATCTTCTTAATATGTTTTGAGAGGGTGTAGTCTAGCTCATGACAGTACCATCTGTTGTATGGCTAAATGAGGTAGATTCAGAACAAATCTAGCAGCTCAAAACTGGGCATTGATGCAGCCCTGTGGCCATCAACAGCAATGGAATTTTATTTAACCACACCCTATAATCTCTGATGATGCTACCACCTTTAAAAAGATTATTTTGTCCTTTTTTTTTCAAGAGAGGTTGTAACAGGAAGGGGAGTGGTCAGTTCTGCCAGTTCAGGTATTTTCTAGTTCATTTTAGGTGTAACAGTCACAAGATGTTTTGAGTACCAGAAGTATTGCAACCTACAGAAAAGAATTCCTGTCTTTCTCTGAAATCTCTCTATGGATATTGGTCGCTCCTGTCTGTAAGATTCAGTGTTTGAATTTACCTTTTTGCCAAGGGGTCTGTTTATGGGATGTTAATTAGTAATAGTTACTGTGTCACATTGATTAAGTTTTTCAATAGTTATGTTATTCTAAATTCTGCTTTCTTTGTGTTTTACTGTATGTCTAAGTAAATTGTTTTGCTTAAAACTGAGTGGTTTGACCAGTTGCATCACACCTGGAACACCCACTTCACAGTTATCTTTAAAATAAGAAAAAGTTAGGGTCTCGGCTATCTTCTTAAAATATTTTGAGAGGGGGTCTGGCCTGGTCCATAACAAATCTTATAGCCTAGTGTGTCCTTCACTCTTCCATTATTATCAAGCCAGCTGATTACCTTTGGTTCAGTAAGGAATATTAAAGAGTATGCCAGAAGTCGCACTTGTATTCATAAGGCTAAGGTGTCAATCTGTTGAAAATATAGCACTGAATTATATGTATGTGAACTACTAGAAACAGCATGTGAAAAACAGAACTAAGCAATCCCACAGTTAATGGATGAGAACAAAGCTCTCCTACTTGCTGTATCCAATCATGAATGGTATTGGGCTAAGTATGAAAGGAGACTATATCAATACTTCTTTCCTCAGTAATTGGGGAGGTCTGCATGTAAGTGCAAAAAGACAAGGCTGAAGTATTTGCTACCATCTTTAGTCAGAATTGCTGCATGGATGATCCATCTTGGCCTTTTTCTGAGCAATCCAAAATCACAGTTGCCTGTCTTTTTAGTCAACTTGATTCAGTCCACATGATATCAAGAAATGGCTGAAGGCATGGGATATTGCAAAGGCTTTGGGCCTTGACAACATTCTGACAAGAGTAACGAAGTACTACTCCAGAATTAGCCATGCCTCTAGCCACGCTGTCCCAAGACAGCTATAACACTGACATCACCCAACATTGGTAAATTCTCTGCATGTATCTTGTTCCTTAAAAGCAGACTATCTAATCTAGTCAATTACTGCCACATCGGTGTGGTCTCAGCCATCAGCAGAGTGATGGAAGGGGTCATTGCCAGGTTCAATGAGTGGAACTTGCACAAAACAATACCTGCTGACTGACACTCAGTTTTGGGTTCCACTCGGACCACTCAGCTCTTGATCTTGTTACAGCCTTGATGCAAGCAGGAACAAAAGAGCTCCAGTCACCAAAGGTTAGGTAAGTGTTTGCCCTTGACATTGCGGCAGTGTCTGACCAACCATGGCATTGAAGAGCCTTAATAAAATTGAAGTCATCGGGGATCAGTGGGCAAGCTCTAGATTGGCTGGAGTCATATCTATCACATAAAAGATAGTTATTGGATGCCAGTCATCTCTGCAGTGTTCTTGGGGACAACCATCTTCAGCTGCTACATCAATAACCATGCTTCCATCATAAGATCAGAAATGGAACCATCCGGCGATGATTGCGTAATGTTCAGCACCATTCATGACTCCTCAGATATCAAAGCATTCTGAATGTGGACAATTTTCGAACTTGTGCTGACAAATGGAAAGTAACATTCGTGCCACACAAGAGCCTGTCAATTCCATCTGAAACAAGAAAGTATTCATTACCCCTTGACATTCAGTGGTCTTGCTATCCCTTGATTCTGCACCTTTAAATTGGACACTTTGTGTAACAGTTCCTGTCTCCCCAGTCCACATGGCAGTGGAATGACATTTTCTTCATCATTTGGGAGACTAATACTGCAGGAAAGTCAGTTTTGCAAGACACAAAGAATCATTATCAGTCACTAACTGTGATAGTAAAATATAAAGTATTTTAGTTACAACAAGCTTAAGGATTCTTGCTCATGATTGACAGATCTCGCTTTCAATTTATGACAAGGCATCAGTTCTTAAACGTGAATTTATGGTGTTCAAGTCAAGGTGGGCCTACCTAGATCACCTAGAAACCATTTTATGGTTTGAGACAATACTAAGAATAAGCTCCAGACCTGAGAATATCGTGGCAAGCAACTGTCTTGTGATTGGGGATAGTCACTACTGTGGCTATGTTGAGTTCTCAGGAAAAGTTAGCCAGGTGCCCAATTTTAGCCAGCTCACATACATCCCTCCCTGTGAGGCTATAAAACTCAGTTTCAATGTTTAAGCATACATTTTGGAAGTTTCCCTTGTCATAAATGTTTTTAATCTTCACCCTCTTTGTGCATTTTCAGCTGCTGTTGGAATACTGTGTTGAGTGACCTCTTTATTAGCAGAAACTCTGGTTTGCTATTTTTAGCCTCGTGCATGTTGGTATGGGAGAACGGACTGAAAAGGTTCAAACTTTTCCCCCAAATGGACATTGAGAGATATGTCTAGGGACATAGGAACAGGAGTAGGTCATTTGACCCCTCAAGTCTTTCAACCGTGACTTATCTGTGGCCTGACTCCATATACCTGCTTGTGGCCCTGTAACTTAATACCTTTGCTTGACAAAAGATTATCAATCTCAGACTTAAAGTTAACAATTGATCCAGCATTCATTGCCACTTGTGGGAAAGCAACTGGTTTTGAGGTCAACTTCCTTCATGATGTACAGCCTTTCACAACTTAAAACATCAATGGTTAGCACCCTTAACCCAAGCAAAGGACAAAACAAAAATCAAATAGCACTAACCAGCACATATCTTTCAAACGGTTGGATGAAGGTGGGGACCAAGACTCTCCAGCTGCTGTCGACATCTTCAGCTGTTCAAGGTTAAGAACAGGCATTAGCTGGAGTACTGATCTCTGAGATGACACTGCTAGCATCAAATCAGTAACGTGGGCTGGTGGCTGCAAACTACTTGACAGTGTGCATGTTATACCCCTATCAGTGTGGCTTCCAGCATGATAAAGGTCAGCATTCCATTAACTTTCTTGATGGTTTTCTGCACCTGTTTGTGACACTTTAAAGATTCATGCACCTGAATGTCCAAGTTTCTTTGCACATCCACTGTATTTAACTTGATGTGGAAATTACCCTGATCAATTCAAAATGGATAACCCCATACTTATATTGACCTGCCACAGTTTTACCCATACACTTAAGACTGTCAATGTCTCTTTGTAGTTTTATGCTGTCATCTACACTGACCACAGTGCTGCCTAACATATCTGAAATAGCTCATTGTCTAAACCCTTCTCTTTCACAATCAAAGCACATCCACTGCTACAAAATTGACACTGAAGAGAGAATAACCCCAAGGAAGCAATATTATAATAAAGTGCAGCTAGAAGAGTCCTGTTGATTCTTCCTCTTCGTACAAGGCATGTGTTGCTATCAGTATATTGCTCTTACATTGGTAAAGCCACTGAGTTTAACTCTAGTTTTGGCAGGCTTGTTCTGCTCCTTCTTTGGTGGGTTAATGATTGTGAGGAAGCAATTCTTAGAACAAATCTAATAAATTTAAATATTGAAACATTGAACACTTAACTGACAATAAAAGATATTACAGCAAATCAAAATAAAGCTTTGGCCACAGGCCATCTCTGACCTTGGTAGTCAAACAGGAAATGAACAAACTAAGGCCTCAGACTTCACGAAATAATTTCATAAAATTGTGAGTGCTTAATTTTAATATTGATAATGGAGCAGTTATTGCCTGAATTTGTAAGTTATGCAGGGTGCCCAGAAAAGATCATGATGTGTTAATATAATAGTCCATTGCTTTACAGATGACCCCTTTGCTGTTGATCTTAACTCTGATTGGAGTCCACCAACAGAAGAATGGGGTAACTGGACAGGGGAGGAAACATTAACAACCCAGGAACTAGGAAAAGAGAAACTGAAGGTAATAATGAAAAAAGGACTAACTAATCAATACACCTGAGAAATGATTCAGAACTCCTCAATGTCCTAACATATAACTTACAAGGTGCCCTAATTGTGCTCCAACTACCTATTAATACTGCAAGACAGTTGTGGAATACTGTACATGAACCAGTGAACAGCATGTGTCTGACGTATGCACAGAAAAATATTTCTCTTGTGTCATTCCTTTAAGCTTTGTGTATAAGTTTTATTTTTAAAGCTAAACTTAATATTGGCTGTTGTGAAGGTGCGGTTTTGAAATTTGCAGTGATGGCATCAGTACAGAACTCCAGTAGCTCTTTAAAACCAACCAAGTATCTCTGAAGTATCATCACTGTTGAAATGTTATGTGGCAGTTTGCACACAGCAAGATTCCAAAATCACAAGCAAGATGAATGACAAGACAATGTGAGTTGAACTTTATGTTGCAAAAATGGGCAGGTTGGGTGAAATGTTAAACGTCAAAAAGCTCAAACCATCCAAGGCAGATTGGCCAATCAATTAAATATTCTAATGAAGCTGGAAACCTCTGATTTATATTGGCTTTCAAGTTCAGTTATGGCTGCAAGAAATTCTTGACCTTCTGGGAAACATATGACTAAAGGAGGAAGACAAGGATAGCTATGAAGAGAAATGAAGTGCTTCCCTCTGGCCACCAAACTGCAATCTCCACTGTCAGACCATGCACCACTCCTCACTCGTTTGTGTCAGTGTTCACAGTGGAAGACATGAGTAATATCCAAACAGTTAAGTAGAGTCAAGGGGCAACAGTTGAGCATGGTGGCCATTACAAAGGAGAAAGTACTTGATAAGCTGAAAGGTCTAAAAATTGATAAATCTCCTGGCCGGGATGGGCTACATCCTAGAGTTCTGAGGGAGGTGGCTGAAGAAATAACAGAGGCGTTAGTTATAATCTTTCAAAAATTACTGGAATCAGATGATTGGAAAATTGCTGTTGTAACCCCCATGTTCAAGAAAGGATCAAGTCAAAAGATGCAAAATTATAGGCCGCTTAGCTTAACATCGGTCGTAGGTAAAATTCTAGAATCCATCTTTAAGGATGAGATTTCTAAATTCTTGGAAGTGCAGGGTCGAATTAGAACAAGTCAGCATGGATTTAGTAAGGGAGGCCGTGCCTGACAAGCCTGTTAGAATTCTTTGAAGAGTAACAAGTAGGTTAGACCAGGGAAACCCAGTGGATGTTATCTGCCTAGCCTTCCAAAAGGCTTTTGATAACGTGCCTCATGGAAGGCTGCTGAGTAAGGTGAGGGCCCATGGTGTTCGAGGTGAGCTACTGGCATGGATTGAGGACTGTCTGACAGAAGGCAGAGGGTTGGGATAAAAGGTTCTTTTTCGGAATGGCAGCTAATGACAAGTGAGTTCCCGCAGGGTTCAGTGTTGGGGTCGCAGCTGTTCACTTTATATATAAATGATCTGAATGAAGAGATTTGGGGGCATTCTAGAGAAGTTTGCCAATGATACGAAGTTAGGTGGACAGGCAGGTAGCTCTGAGGAGGTGGGGAGGCTACAGAAAGATTTCGACAGTTTAGGAGAATGGTCCAAGAAATGGCTGACGAAATTCAATGTGAGCAAATGTGAGGTCTTGTACTTTTATAAACGGTGAGAAAATTCATAAAACCAAAGTACCAATGGATCTGGGAGTGCTAGTCCAGGATTCTCTAAAGGTTGACTTGCAGATTGAGTCCGTGTTTAAGAAAGCAAATGTAATGTTGTCATTTATTTCAAGAGGATTGAAATGTAAAAGCAGTGATGTGCTACTGAGACATTATAAAGCTCTGGTTAGGCCCCGTTTAGAATACTGTGTCCAGTTTTGGGGCCCATACTCAGGAAGGGTATAGCACTGGAGAGTGTCCAACGGAGATTCACATGAATGATCCCTGGAATGGTAGGCCTAACATACGATGAACAGCTGAGAATCCTGGGATTGTATTCATTAGAGTTTAGAAGGTTGAGGGGAGATCTGATAGAAACTTACAAGATAATGCATGGTTTAGGAAGGGTAGACGCTAGGAAATTGTTTCCGTCAGGCGGGGATACTAAGACTCGTGGGCACAGCCTTAGAATTAGAGGGGCTCAATTTAGAATGGAAATGAAATGTTTCTTCAGCCAGAGAATGGTGGGCCTGTGGAATTCATTGCCACGGAGCGCAATGGAGGCCGGGGCGTTAAATGTCTTCAAGGCAGAGATTGATAAATTCTTAATCTCGCAAGGAATTAAGGGATACAGGGAGAGAGAGGGTAAGTGGCGTTGAAATACCCATCAGCCATGATTGAATGGAGGAGTGGACTCAATGGTCAAATGACCTTCCTTCCATTCCTATTTCTTATGGTCTTATAGTCTCCTCTGGATTTCGGGTCATAATCCATGGTCGTGTTGTGGAACAGAGGGACCTAAGGGTGCAGGTACATAATTCTTTAAAGTTTGTGTCACATATAGACAGGATGGATAAAAAGGTGTTTGGAATGTTTGCCTTCATTGCTCGGTCCTTTGAGTATAGGAGTTGGAACTTTATTTTGAGGTTGAACAGGATATTGGTGAAGCCTCTTCTGGAATACTTGATCCAGTTCTGGTCGCCCAGTTATCGGAAAGAAATTATCAAGCTGGAGAGAGTTCAGTAGAGATTTACTGGATGTTGCCAGGTATGGAAGGTTCGAGTTATAAGGAAAGTCTAGGACATTTTTTACTGGAGCGTAGGAGGTTGAGAGGTGACTTGATAGAAGTTCATAAAATAATGAAAGGTACAAATAAAGTTGATGGTAGTGGTCTTTCTCTTAAAATAGGGAATTTCACAACTATGGGGCACATCTTTTCAAGGAGAGAAATTAAAAAAAAAAGACGAGGCAAATTTTTTAAACAGAGGGTGGTTTGCATGTGGAATGAATTTCCTGAGGATGTGGTGGATGTGGAAACAGTTACAATGTTTAAGACATTTGGATGGATACATGAATAGGAAAGGTTTGGAGGGATATGGGCCAAGAACAGACAGGTGGAATTAGTTTGGGATTATGTTCGACACGGACTGATTGAACCGAAGAGTCTGTTTCCATCCTGTATGACTCTATGATTGTATTAGCAGGTGACTTACTTGCACTTACAAACCTTTTCACTGTGCCTTGGTAAACGTGACAATAAATTCAATTCAGTGTGTCCCTGGTATGACTGGATACCAAGTCTGTAAATCAAATCAAAACTATGCATTGAAGATTTCAAAACAACTGAGAATCCCAAGCTTCCAGTTTTTCTGGCAGAAACCAATCCATCCCCAACCTGCATCCTACTCCTGTCAAAATACAGCACTCCACCTTTTTTTAATGTGGGTTAAGGGCAATGACAAATGGCCTTTGCTCTTATTCAAAATATTGCCATGGTGTCTTTTGCACCTACCTGAAAGTGCAGACAGGGCCTTGTTTTAATATCTTAACTGAAAGGTGGCACCTCTATGACTGCAATTCTCCCTCACTGTTGTGTTAAAATGCCTGCCTAGTTCCTGTCACCTTCACCTTTTAAAATAAAACAAAGATTCAAACACTGTACTGTGATTCTGTAAGTATGGAGTTTTATTCCTGAGATATGCAGCTTGAGTTGGGAAATTCTTTGACTTGCCAGACCTGACACCATTGAAAGTACCCTGCATCATGGAAATTTCACACAGCAGGAGGAGGGATGAAATAGGTGTGGATGGAGTCAAGTTTGCCAGTCCCCAGAAACTAAAGGGGGCTGTTTAAAATGTCCGCCTTGATTCCCTGTAGCTTGAGTTGATTTTGTAAACATCGTACTCTTCAGTCCTTGCCCCTTTTTGTATACCCCTCATACACTGCCCCTTTCCATACGTGCCAGTTCATCCCAACCAAGCCACCTACCCACCTTTATGAACCTTGTGCCTCTGTCAATGTAGTGCCACTTTGTGATCCCCTAACTATCATCGTGGCCTCTTCTAGGGTCCTTCCAGGCTCCTTTGCTGTCATGTCCTCCACACCAACTCACCCAGGACCCATCAGAGATTTAAATCAAGAACCAGGCTGAGATGAAATAAAGTAAAGCTCTAAATACTTTTTACAGAGTTTACTGTATAAAAGAAACTCCTACTGACGAATGCATGGTAGCACAGCTGTCTTACAGTACTGGGGACCCAGGTTTGATTCCAGCCTTGGGCAACTGTCCTTGTGGAGTTTGCACATCCTCCTTGTGAATACTCCAGTTTTCTCCCACAAGCCATACTAAATTATATCTAGGGATGTGCTAGGGTAAGTGGGTTAACCATAGTAAATGTGTGGTTACAGGTTACAGAGGTGGTTCTGGGTCAGATGCTCTTCAAAGGGTCGATGTAGACTCAATTGGCTGAATGGCCTCAATCTGCACTGTAGGGATTCCGTGAAAAGCTGCCTATTAAGTCTAAATCCCCTCAAGTACATCCCCTATACCAATAAACTCAAATCAGTTTATAGTCTCTGAGCTACCAATGAAACTGAGAACTTCCAAAACCACAGTTTTGTGGAAAATAACCAAACTTCATTAATACAATGATAATAGAGCTTAGGATTATGTCAACAAATGGCTATTTAAATTGCACAGAGCTGGTGGTTATTTTTGAACAAGGGATAGGTATTTCAATATCTTGTGAGCTTGACTGTTCTACAAATCCTCTCTGCCTTTGAAGAGCACTTATCACCACTTTAAATATTCCTAAATCTTCCACTGAGTTATAAGGCATTTATACAAAATTGGAGTCTGGTTAAACTGAACACTGAATACAAATGGCCTGGCTGAGTTCAGGATTCTTATATGTGGAAGCCATGTCCAGTTCCAATTCCCTCTGTCTCCACCGGCGAACATTGGATCTGTCAGGAATCATCGATCTGGATCCCACTTGCCATTTGTAAAACTCCCCAGAGTATCTATAATTTGGTGAGTATCCAGCTCCATATATCTAATGTGGCTCAGAGAGCAGTGCTTTTAAAAGGGAATTTTGCAACTGACTGTGATGCCTTTTTTTAATTACCTAGGTGTCCGATGGGGAGGAAGAAAGATCTCAGGTTAACCCTGCTGGCATTGGGAAATCAAAACGAAAAAAGAAAAAAAAGAAGGGCAAGCAAACGGAAGATTCTGTTGCAAGTGAAGAGGTATAAAAAGTTCATAAAACCTTAAAAGGAATAATAGCTTTAAATTGATTTGCCTTCAAGTAAGTCAAAAATGAAACAGTATTTTGAGAATTTAAGAAACATCTTGTTCTTAATCATATTAATCACAATGAATGGCACTTAGTTAGCATACTTAATAAGCAAAGCTTTTCAAGGCACCATGAAAGGGAGGAAAAGGGGGTAGGCACTGGAGTGGAATTTTTATCTGTTCAACACTTTTGGCTGAACGTTGAACACCATCAGCAAAAGGAAAGTGCTGTCTAGTGTTGAAATTTTTATCTTTTTAATCTGTGTCAGTACCTTCTGTTTGACAGTAAGGAACTAATAGAATGATTTGCAAAATCAACTACATAAATCATTTATTTTGCACTCCTAGTAAGATCCTTTTAATGTGGTTTTCTGTTGTGTACGTTAAATTATAAGAATAAACTACATAGCTATTAGCTTTCAAATAGATCATGACTACTGGAACCTTCACGTAGTCTCTTAGTGGCTAAACTTTAAAGATATATTTAACAGTAAAAAGGTATTGTAAGCAAGTAATACATATGAATACTTATAAATAAAAGAACTGATCCAATCCAAGGTGGCCCTTAGCATAGTCTATCAAATGTTTGTATCTTGCATTAAAACCCATTTCTTGGGTCACCAGATTTGATGTATCCCTACCATCAGGTGCTAGCTTTATGTCTCACCCTGACTTAAAGCATTCCCAGATGGTTCTCAGTTTATCATATGACCTACCAGGTACTGTATTATGGTCCAATATTTCAACTCTTAGCTAGATTTTCCAGTCTGGAAATAGTTCATGTATTCTTTATGTCAACCACATTTACTGACAGTGTTAGCACAAGATCATAAATATAAAATATTCATCAGCAGACCAAAATAAGATTTTAGGAGGAATTTCTTTACAGTGAAAGTTCAGAATTATTTGATCCAAGATAACCTTTCCTTTATCAAAAGTTGGATTTACTTGCCCTGATGTTTCTCAGGCCTGCAACAGCTGACTCTCAAATGGAAACTGCTCTCCAATCACTGAACTACTTAAATGTTCTTCAAGGTTGGCTGAGCTTTGCAGAGTGCATGGTAGACCCAAACTGGTACCACATTATCAGTCCCACAATAAAATCCAGACATCCAGATTTCATCTTGGATCCTTTGTTAGTGGCAGATGGACTTTAATTTAGGTAAATGTGATGTGCTGAATTTTGAAAATGCAAATCATGACAGGACTTACACACTTAATGGTAAAGTCCTGGAGAGTATTGCTGAACAAAGAGACTTTGCAGTGCAGGTTGATAGTTCCTTGAAACTAGAGTTGCAGGTAGATAGGATAATTAAGAAGGTGTTTGGTAGGCTTGCCTTTATTGGTCAGTGCATTGAGTATAGGAGTTGGGAGGTCATGTTGCAGCTGTACAGGACATTGGTTATGCCAGTTTTGGAATACTGCATTCAGTTCTGGTCTCCCTTCTATAGGAAGGATGTTGTGAAACTTGAAAGGGTTCAGAAAAGATTTACAAGGATTTTGCCAGGGTTGGGGGGTTTGAGCTATAGGGAGAGGCTGAATAGGCTGAGGAGTGACTTCATAGAGGTTTATAAAATCGCGAGGGGCCTAGATCGAGTGAAAAGCCAAGGTCTTTTCCCTTGAGTGGGGGGAGTCCAAAGCTAAAGGCCATACAGGTTTAAGGTAAGAGGGAAAGGCAACTTTTTCACGCGGAGGTTGGTGCGTGTATGAAATGAGGAGAAAGTGAGGTCTGCAGATGCTGGAGATCAGAGATGGAAATGTGTTGCTGGAAAAGCACAGCAGGTCAGGCAGAATCTAGGGAACAGGAGAATCGACGTCTCGGGCATTAGCCCTTCTTCAGGAATGAGGCCTCATTCCTGAAGAAGGGCTAATGCCCGAAACGTCGATTCTCCTGTTCCCTAGATGCTGCCTGACCTGCTGCGTGTATGAAATGAACTGCCAAAGGAAGTGATGGAGGCTGGTATAACTACAGCATTTAAAAGGCATCTGGATGGGTAACTGAATAGGAAGGGTTTAGAGGGATATTGTCCAAATGCTGACAAATGGAACTGGATCAGTTTAGGATATCTGGCCGACATGGATGAATTGGACTGAAGGGTCTGTTTCCGTGCTGTACAACTCTATATCAGCAGTGTTAACAGTTAAATATCAGTCTCAGCAGTTTCCTCAAGCCCAGGTGTAAACAGTCCACAGAGAATCAGGTGGCTCAGGAGGAAAGATCATTTGGCCCATCGTTTGCTGATGGTCCTTAGAAGGATCTATCCAATTATTCCTAGGCCCTTGCTATTTTCCCTATATCCCTGAAAAGTATTTTTTCCTTAAGTATATATCTAATTCCTTTTTGATAGTTAGTACTGTCTTTCTTTTCACCACTTTTTCGGGCATTGCAGCATAATTTGTGCAGTAAAGAAAATTCTCAGTTCTCTTCTGATTCTTCATTTGAATAAAGGGTTATTAAAAACAGGAATAAAATATCATTCTTATTTACACATTATTTGTGAGACTATTATTTTAAAAACTCTCAGGAATAGGTAAAAGAAAACAGCCAATGAAAGGAATAGAAGTAATATTGGGTGCTTGTGATAAAACTATTCATGATCATTTCCTGTTTCTTTAATTTACATAAAAACTAGTAAAATTATACTGGTAATAGTAGCCTGGATGAGGAATTTGTAGAATGCTTTTGAGATAGTTTCTTCAAGTGGCATGTTCTGGAACTGATCAGAAAGCAGTTTATATTAGGGTAGTTTAATGTGACATGGTTGATTAAAGACCTTGCAGTAAAGTCATCCTTAGTGGTAGCAATTATCATAAACATGATTAAATTTCGCATCCTGTTTGGAAGGAAGAAGATTGAGTCTAAGACTAGTATTTTAACTTAAATAAAGGATGATTACGCAGGCATGAAGGCTGAGTTAACTGAAGTGAACTGGCATGCTAAATTAAGGGATAGATCAAGAGATACCGTGGCAGACATTTAAGAGAATATTTCAGAATAAGTACTTTCCTATTATTTTAAAACAAAACTTTAAACAGAAGACCCATCATTTGTAGTTCACTAAAGACGTTAGCATCAAACGTAAGGATTAAGCATATAACAAAGGTGAGTGGCAGGTCACATGGTTGTTTGTATTCTGACCAATGTTAAAGAATGACTTTAAGGTTAATCAGGAGAAAGAAATTAACAGTATAAGAGCAGCTAACTAGAAACGTAAAAAGGGATAGTAAGAGCTTCTGTAAGTATTTAAAAAGGAAAATGTAAGCAAAATGACTGCTAATCCTCGAGAATGCGAATGGGGAGTTAATAATAGATAATAAGGAAATAGTGGGTACAAAAATAAATGTATTGCTCTGCCTTCACTATAGAGGAAAACTATAGAAAGAACACTTTCCAGAACTGGCTGTAAAACAGGAGGTGGAAGAAAGCGAGGAACTTAGCATAATTACAATCACTAGGGAAGTGGTATTAAGCAAACTGACACCTTTGTATCTTAATGGACATCATCCTACGGTTTTGAAAGAGGTGACTGATGTAGCAGACTGGCAATTGTCCAAAATTCTCTAGATTCAGGAATTGTTTCAACTGACTAAAAAACAAATGTAACTCAAGGGGCAGCGCCAGAACACAGGAAACTTTAACTTGATGTTTGTTGTAGGGAAGATATTAGGATCAGTCATTAAGAATATTATCATTGCATACTTAGAAAAACTCAAAGTAATCAACAAACTTCAACATGGTTTCATCAGAGGAACCATTTGACCAATTTATAAGACTTCTTTGAAGAAGTAATGGGTTGTTGATAAAGCGGCGATAGACGTACTTACTTGGATTTCCAGAAGCCACGCGATGCCAGAGCAAAGGTCGTTGCAGAAACTAAAAGGTGCAGTGAGTACCATATTAGCATGGATAGAAGTTTGGCTGGCCAGCAGAAAATAGACTGGAGCCCACCGTGATCTGTACTGGAGACTTCGCCTCTTACAATGACTCAGATGGGGGGAACAAATACATGATAGCTAAATTCACTGGTGACACAGATAGGAAAGTATGTTGTGAAGAAAATGTAAGAAGCTTGCAGAAGGATTTAGATAGGTTAGGTGAGTGGATGAAAATCTGACAATTGGAGTATAATGCAGGAAAATGTGTATTTGTTCATTTCAGCAGAAAGAACAGAAAAAGTAACGCAGTGAATGACTGCAGAGGTTCAAGGTGCAGAGGAATTTGGTGTTCTGGTACATGCACCACAAAATGTTGGTATGCAGATACAACACTTAATCATGAAGGCAAATAGGATGCTATCCTTTTTTACAAAAGAAATTGAATATTAAAATAAGGATTTTATGTTTTAGCTATACAGGGCGTTAGTAAGATCGTATCTCCGATATTGTGCAATTTTGGTCGTCTTATTTAAGGAAGATGTAGGTACCTTGGCCGTAGTTCAGAGGAGGTTTACTATATAGAGGAATCCCAATTATCTGAACGAGATGGGCAGACAGTATTTCATTTGGATAATTGAGTATTCAGTGCCTCTCCTCTGGTACTCTGAGTTTTCTGAAGTTTCCTTTTTCCTCGCTCTGCCTGCCTTGCTCCCTCTCTCTGTCTCAGGGTTTGTTTCTGAGCAGACACACACTTGTGTGCAAGAGTCCTGCAGCATTACTGTAGCCTGTCCCTTCACTTCAATGGGATTGACAGTGTGAGCACTTGTTAAGCTCATTTCCCGTTTATGAGACGAGGCAGCAGCACACTGCGTGCACCCCCTAACCACCACCACTACCAACCCCCCCCCCCCCCCCAAAAAAGCTGTGTACTTTCGACTCTCCATGTTTCCAGTGTTGGATGGAGTGAAGCGACCAGATGCCTCTTATCTCTTCTCCCCAATGGGACTCCAGAACAAAATGAAGTTACTAAATGGAGACGGCAGTCAGACTGGACACCAACAGCAAGACTGCTGCTGACTTTGGGGAGGTGAATCTCAAAATAGCACACACACACACACACACACACACACACAACCTTTTACTGCAACGTTTTGGCAAGCACCCACTCTGCCCTGTCCAGGACAATGTTGAAGAGATTATCTGGGGAAGGGGGGTGGGGTGGGATTCAGGGTACTAGAACTCCAAGGCAAGTGTGGGGGAGGAGAGAGAGGGCAGGAGGTCAGTCATTTAGAGACGGTGACTAGGCTTCCATCAATGTCCAGCAGCGTTTCAATAAGCCAAATTCACTTTTAATCATTGAAAGCAAAAGACAAGAACAGTGTTGGTAACATCTCTTTGATGCAATGTTTCTTTCGGGATCTTGAGATCGCCTTTGGGTAATCCAAAATTCAGGTAATTGATATTTGGGTAATTGAGGTTCCTCTGTATTGATATCTGGAATAAGTGAGTTATCATATGGGGAAAGGTTGGACAGTTTGGGCTATTTACACTGGAGTGTAGAAGAGTGAGGGGTGACTTGATTGATGTGCATCTGATCCAGAATGGTTTTGACAAGATGGAACTAGAGAGAAGATTTGCTCAGAGTTCGATAGATTCGGGATCAGTTCCTGCAGATTGGAGGGTGGCTAATGTTGTACCACTTTTTAAGAAAGGTGGGAGAGAGAAAGCAGGAAATTATGGACCAGTTAGTCTGACCTCAGTGGTGGGAAAGATACTGGAGTCTATTATAAAGGATGAAATTACGACACATCTGGATAGTAGTAACAGGATAGGTCGGAGGCAGCGTGGATTTATGAAGGGGAGATCATGCTTGACTAATCTTCTGGAATTTTTTGAGGATGTAACTCTGGGACGAGGGAGATCCAGTAGATGTAGTGTACCTGGACTTTCAGAAAGCTTTTGATAAAGTCCCAAGAACAGGAAGGCATATTACTACCTAAATGAAATAAATTTAGGTAAAGGGGCAGTACAGAGAGATCTGGGTGTTCTTGTACACCAGTCAATGAAGGTAAGCATGCAGGTACAGCAGGTAGTGAAGGCGGCTAATAGCATGCTGGCCTTCATAACAAGAGGGATTGAGTATAGAAGCAAAGAGGTTCTTCTGCAGCTGTACAGGGCCCTGGTGAGACCACACCTGGAGTACTGTATGCAGTTCTGGTCTCCAAATCTGAGGAAAGACATTCTGGCTATTGAGGGAGTGCAGCGTAAATTCACGAGGTCAATTCCTGGAATGGTGGGATTACCTTACACTGAAAGACTGGAGCGACTGGGCTTGTATACCCTTGAGTTTAGAAGACTGAGAGGGGATCTGATTGAGACATATAAGATTATTAAAGGATTGGACACTCTGGAGGCAGGAAACATGTTTCTGTTGATGGTGAGTGCCGAATCAGAGGACACAGCTTAAAAATACGGGATAGACCATTTAGGACAGAGATGAGGAGAAACTTCTTCACCCAGAGAGTGGTGGCTGTGTGGAATGCTCTGCCCCAGAGGGCAATGGAGGCCCAGTCTCTGGATTCATTTAAGAAAGAGTTGGGTGGAATCAAGGGTTATGGAGATAAGGCAGGAACAGGATACTGATTAAGGATGATCAGCCATGATCATATTGAATGGTGGTGCAGGCTGGAAGGGCAGAATGGCCTGCTCCTGCACCTATTGTCTTGTGAATGAGTCCGTAACTAGGGTACACCTTTTTTTTTAAATTAGGTCTGAGATGATTTTTATTTTTGGATCTCTCTGCCTCAGAAGGCAGTGGAAGCAGGTTTATGAATATTTTTGGGGCAGAAGTGGATCAATTCTTTTTAGGCAAGAGAATCAAAGATTCTTGGGGTTGATGATAAAATGGATTTTGGAACATTAATAGATAAACCACAATCTTATTGAATAGTGGAGCATGGTCGAAGGGTAAATACCCTGATGCTGCTACTAATTCCTGTGTTTGTTTGTATGTTTTAATGCACGATTGAAAAATTTTGAAGTGACACTGTAGTTTTGACGAGTGTTGTCTTCAATTGATAAAAAAGGAGAATTTTAACAACAGCAAAAATGATGTTGACTTTTTAATTCCAGGTGACATTGGAAAAGCCCAGCACTAAACCACAAACTGAACATGGAAAAATCCATCCAGTTATTACTAATTCTTCTGAAGTCCATTTTATTTTAACGGGTTCAGAAATAAACAAGGTATGGTAAACTTGTATGATTGGGAATCTTTCATGACTGAAGAACCTAAAACTGACCATTCTAACATAATTTGCTGTTTGTCAGCAGCGTTTTCAAATTCTGTTAAAATCACTGCTTTTTGTTTGTTATTCTGCCAATTGATATCCAGTATTGGATGAGAAGAAATCACCTTTAGTTAGCTATTGGAAAGTCTGAAGCTACTGTCAAAGTCTCCACTACAAATTCCCTCCCTTAGTCACCTATTCTATCCCTATCCCTTGTCATTGTCTAAAAGCTAAATCAAATTGCAAGCGATTCTGATGTCCTGTAGAACCAGATGGCAGGGTCAGGGATATATCACTGGTCTTATATTCCAGAAACCTGGCAGATACGTGTTAAGGATATTGGTTCAAATCCCACCATGGCAGCAGGTGGAATTTAAATTTGTTTCATAAAAAGATCTAGATTTGAAGCTAGTTTTAGTAATGATTAGATTAGATTAGATTAGATTACTTACAGTGTAGAAACAGGCCCTTCGGCCCAACAAGTCCACACCGCCCCGCCGAAGCGCAACCCACCCATACCCCTACATTTACCCCTTACCTAACACTACGGGCAATTTAGCATGGCCAATTCACCTGACCTGCACATCTTTGGACTGTGGGAGGAAACCGGAGCACCCGGAGGAAACCCACGCAGACACTGGGAGAACGTGCAAACTCCACACAGTCAGTCGCCTGAGGCAGGAATTGAACCCGGGTCTCTGGCGCTGTGAGGCAGCAGTGCTAACCACTGTGCCACCATGTTAAGGATATTGGTTCAAATCCCACCATGGCTGCAGGTGGAATTTAAATTTGTTTCATAAAAAGATCTAGATTTGAAGCTAGTTTTAGTAATGATACTCAAGAAATTATCATCATTTATTGTAAAAACCCTATCTGGTTCACTGATGTCCTTTCGGGAAGAATATCTGACATCGTTACCTGTCTGCCCTACATATGACTCTTAACCCATCTAAAATGGCTTAGTAAGCCCCTTAGTTCAAGGTTAAAATTTGACCTTCAAGGGTATAGCCAATGATTCCCACTTACCATAAAAGAATAAAGAAAAATAAGTTGACCCTGAGTTGAGCTTCCAACCCCATGTCATCTCCATCCTGCCTCAGTCCATCAGGTCTTTTGGCCAGCCTTTTAACCTTTCACTTTCCATGCACTTCAATTCATTCAAAATGCCTATAAGCTAACTCTCACCTAGTTGCACTCAGTCATCACCCCTGTATTTGCTGAGCTGCATTGTCTTTTAGTCCTGCAAATCCATCAATATAAAACACTCAGCCTTCTGTTCAAATCTCACCATTGGCTTGCCTCTGCCCAATTCTGCTTCTTGCAACCTTTTAATGCACCACACTTCACCCCTCTAAATAAAGACCTCTGTCCTTCTATAATTATGCACTTTTTTTTTTAAATACAATCTCCATCGCCTCTCCATTGGCAGTGTTGTTCTTAGCTGTTTAGGTCTTATGTTCTGGAATTCTTCCCTAATCCCCTCCAGCCCTCTACTCTCTCATTTCACGTACTCATTGGAGCATGCCTGTATGAACAAGCTTTCGACTAGCTGTCTTAATATATGCCTTTGTGCCACATTTTACTGGATAACAGTCCAGCAAAGTGCCTTGGCACCTCTTACTGTGCAAGTTGTTGTTGGAGAATGTATCATGTTTTCTTTTTATATGAAAGCTCAAAGATAATTCTGAAAAGAAGATTCTGAAGAATGAGGATCCAAAGGGAACGGTGACAGAAAACCCGGGAATTGGAATAGAACAGTGTTTAACAGAGATTGCTTTTTCTGATCCGTGGAATACAGGGGGCAGTACATCATCCAGTAAAAGTAAGCACTGTTAACAGGTTTTCTTCTGGGGTCTGTTTGAAACTTACAAGATTCTGAAAGGGCTTGATTTGGAGATGCCGGTGTTGGACTGGGGTGTACAAATTTAAAAATCACACAACACCAGGTTATAGTCCAACAGGTTTAATTGGAAGCCCACTAGCTTTCGGAGCGACGCTCCTTCATCAGGTGGTAGACTACCTGATGGATTGAAATGAAAAATTTCTTGCCTCAGAGTTTGGTAAAAGTGCTCAGTTCTTTTGCAGGAGTGTCACACATTGGTATCACATCAACCAGTCCCACTGCCTTATAGAATGTGCATTCAATGTACTTTCATATTCATAGGAAACAAGTCCAATGTTGCTCACTATTCCAATGCCACTTAATATGCAGGAGAATTTAGGAGAAAGAAAGAGGGGAAAAAATAGTCAGAGGGGAAATCACCTTGGGAAGACCACTTGAACCTATTGGAGACAGTAATAAAGTTATATCGACAGAGATTTAGAGCAGGGCATCTTCTGATAGTGCTGAATTTTCCCATTTTGAGTAAAAGTATTTTTGTCGAGTGAGATTCGTGATGCCCTGTTGGCTATGGCTCACAGTGAATATTTCTCAATATTCCACAATTCATTCCATTAATTATATATTTGAGCTGTATGACACACACTAAATGGAATCACAGGACAGAAGTTTATGACTTGATTGAAACACACAGGACCCTGAGGGGTCTTGACAGGGTTGGTGTGGAGAGGATGTTTCCTGTTGTGGAAGAATCTAGAACTAGGGGTCACTGTTAAATATCAGGGTTACTCATTTGAAACCATGATTATGCTTTTTTTCTTCCCCTCCAAGAAGATCATGAGTCTTTGGAACTCTCATTTTGAAATGGTGATGGAAGCACAGTCTTTGAATATTCTTAAGGAAGAAGTAGATAGATTTTTGTTAAGCAAAGCAGTGGAAGGTTATCTGTGATAAATGGGAATGTGGAGTTGAGGTTACAATCCAATCATTGGTGATCTTACTAAATGGTACTGAAGGCCTGCTCCTGCTCCTTGTTCTTTTGTTACAAAGAGCGCATAGTCGTCATGGGTCGCACATCATAATTAAATAATCATGTAAATAATCTTGCACTTTTGTAGGTAAATATTTGTTTACACTCCTAAAAATTGACTGCACTATTGTTGGTGAAGCTATACCCATGTGAAAGATGCGCAGCTTCTTCAGACATTCTAAGGATTAAAGGAATTGTAATAACCCATCATTGCTTCTGTCTCACAAGCTACTAACTCTTTAAATACAGATAGTTTACGTGTTGCGCTTTAACAAGGATAGCTCTGAGGCATTAATACAATATGCAGAGATTATGTACGAGCTTGGCCTGCATATAACCTTGAGTGAAAATATGAAATCACTAGTTATTCCACAAAAATCTTTGGAGGAGATGGTTCATTCTATCTGTCAGCTTTTCAAGGGAGCACATTACCATACAAGGCTAATTGATATGCAGTCATCAATCACATGTCAAACACCCCTCTTTGTGCATTGGCCTCTTGAGAAAAGTGACCTCACACATGTTCAATACTTGAGAATGCTCAAGTATTTCAGGGGAGCATAGTAGTCTACGTGCACTTTGAAACATTCATGTTTAACCATTCATGGAAGTGTCAGTAGGATATTCCTTAGGATTCCTCCTAAAGTTTTGCCTATTTTGAGAGACTTCACCACACAACACTCTGGAATGATATACTGACTGAAGTTTTAAGAGCTGCCTAACCCCAGGACCATTTGATGTTAGTGCCTTGTCTCACTATAAACTGTGCTTTGGGGTCAGCATGGCGCAAAACTGGGAGATAACAGTCGGTAACATTCACAGTACGCTCTGGGCCAGTAGAACTGGAACATGAGACCAACTCACCAACCTAGAGCAGCAGTGCAGGAGTACCAACCTAGCACAGTGGCATAGAAACACCAGATAAGCACAGCATCACTAGAACTGTTTCTTCGATGACCCCCTTTCCATTCAGCCCTTATTTAGCTATTAAAGTTGCCAATTTGATCCCATAGTCCATGACTTCGCAAATTGCCATGAATCTGTTGGCTATATACTTGCCCTATGTAGAGGCCAATCTGATAGTGATGTGTGAAAGCTCTCTTACCAGAGCTCCCCATTTCTACCTACACTCTGTGAACTGCGACCCATCTACCTTGAATTGCCCCTTTTCATTGTCATCATTCCCTTAGCAACCCAGTCCAGTAACTTGATCTAACCCATCAACTTGAGTTTCCTGTTTTCCTGAGAACTTGCCCCTAACTAGAATTGAGCAAATCACCAGGACTGATCATTGTCCACTCCTCACATTGATTTGTTAGAGCACCTCTGACTGAATGCAGCAAGCTCTGGACTGATGTCTCCACAGTATCACAGTTCAAGTACCAGAAATCCCCAAACTGGTTGCACTTCACCTGGAGGAATGTGGCCCACTCCCTGGAATCTGGTAGAACCAAGAACCTGCCTGACAGTAGCCATTCCTGGCATCAGTGGGCATCTTGACTGACTGTAGTCTCCTTTGACTCCACTAAGGACTGCTTCTCTTTGACTTTCAGACAATACCACCAGGTTGAAGTGTGTCTGGTGTATTTGGCATGTAGGCTGCTGGCACCTGCTGAAAATGGAACACTGACATATAGTGTTACACAGTGACATGTCTACCTGCTCAGTAGTTCAGTGAGCCTAACTCTGACAAGCAGTTTGCCTGTCCCTCTGCACTAGACAGTAGTGCAAGCCAGAGTCTGGCAGCCTCCAAATAAACATGGAGTGAGTGAACACTGAGGAATGAGGATAAGATGCATCCTTTGCAGGTGCATAAGATGTGTGTGTCCCTGCACAGAAAGCAACCTGGCAGAAATCTGCAAGACATAGTGTTCATAAGCTCCAAAGAGAAGTCCTGAAGAGCTGATGTGAAAGTTGGATTACATGCAAAGAGGATGATATGGTGATGCTCATGGTTTGTCAATGCCAACGTTTGGATGAAAGGATGGTGGAGGATGGCATCCACGGAGAATGCAGGGACATTGTGGTGAAGACCGTATTGGATGATAACAGGGACAAGTAATTGGTGAGCTGAAGCCACCAGTTCCTTGCTCAGAAGTTCCTTTCGGGAATTTGTGCTTTCTAGTTTCTCAGGGGAAAAAGAGAGAGATTCAAAGTGATGTGTAAATGACGGGTTTAGCTAATAATTAAATGCACTATATGGAAAAAACGTATCTGCTGCTTAATGGTGAGATTCTGAAGTCGCTGTTTAATGCTTAAGGGGAATGTTGAGACATATTTTCTTGATATCAAGATTCAATTTTTAAATTCTTGTCCTTTTTCCCAAATGTCTTGCCATTATCTGCCCACTCCAGGGAGGGGAAATCTCCACTCGTCCATTGTGGACTGGATAATCAAGTGAGATGGGGGACGTTTCTAAGTTGGGACAGAATGCAAAGAAATACTTCAAACCAACTGCTTCAATGGTCTGTGAGTTGTCTCGGCTCTCGACTAAGTTTGTTATGTATTCTTGGTTGAAAGCCCAGACATGTCAGATTGTTGAAATAGCTACACCCCAAACTGATTGTCAGCTCTGGCTGCTTGATCTCTACAAATCATAATGTTTGTTTACAGAACATTAAGTAATTTCACATTCTTTCAGAGGTTTCAGTTTTGAAACTTTAAAGAGTCTAGATAATTGACACTTGTAATATGTTGTAATAGTTTTCTTTAAATTAGTGAAAAGTTGTGAATTAATCATATTTTTAAAAGTTTCATTTGCATTCATTCAGTTACCAGTGTAATGTTCATTGTTTAGGAAAATTTTATAGTGGGTTAATGGACATGGATGTGACATGGGGAATAGAAGGAGAACCAATCATGTCATTGGGATGTTTGGGAGGCCTTACTGTGCCACTGGAGCATGTGGTCAACCTTTTGAACTTGCTCTTCAAAATATTCCCTCATGTAGACTGCGGTTCAAGAGCCCTCTGAAGGGCCATGAATCCTGACCCTTTAAAGAGCTGAACCAGTGCTTTTAAAATGGAGGAGAACTAGTCCATGTTTATCTCTGCAATGTGCCAGCCAAATCAGGAGCGCAGGGTGAGAACTTACCTAGCCCATTCTTTTAAAAAGCTTGTCAAAAAATCAGAAAGCCCAGGACAAGGTCAGTAATCCTGGAATTAGCTGCCATTTTTAAAGGACTCCTGAGTCAGTCTGGTCCTAATTGTTTGCCCTTACATCTCCTTATGGCTCAATTTATAACTTTGTTTATCTGTGGTTCTATGAAGTGGCTAAGAACGTTTTACTGCATTAAGGGTGTTTAGCAGAACATGTTGTTAGTTTGAATGTCCAATACATGTTTGCTTAGTTGTTAAAATTGTACCACGCCTATCACAAATACAGTCGAAATTTTTAATCCTAAAGCTGTAAACATAAAATACTGAACTGACAATTTTTCTTCAGATTTTTCTTCTTTTTTCCATGAGGGACATATAAAGTAATTGTGCAGCATTGATTATTGTTCAAAACACAGGTTTTGAAAAATTTTGGATTAACAAACTTGTTAAAGATTAAGCTACAGTCCTAAAAAGCTTGTAAAACCCTTTAAATGTACTTAGGGTTTCCTGTATTCAATTCTTATATTTTTTCCTATTTTGGTGGCTATTTTAACTATATTAATTTGCAGCAAATTCAATGCTTAACCAGCTATAAAGATCACTTCTTTTTGGATTGTGGACTTAAAATCAGAAAAGATACTGCTCTAAACCAAGAAACCACTGAAAATAAAGGTGTTTTCAGTTTTAAAGGCAAACTACTGGAACACATTGTGAGTTGTGTATACAATATTGCCTTATTTGAGCAGCAGGTAGAATTCCGAACAAAGCAGCATAGGTTGTGGGATCAGAAGAACTTAACATAGTAACAACCTCCCAATTGGTTTGTGAGCAGGTAACTAAAGCTTTGTGTGGACAATACAGCAGCAACACCTAGCCTACAAAAATAAAGTATCCATCTCTCTTTTAGTGTATGGAAAAGTAAACAAAACCTCTAGCCGCTAGTTGTTATTTCTCACTTTTACTTTGTGACCTGCTGTTTTTGCAAACCCCAATCGAAAGGAAATGGGTGAGAGGGGGAAAACTATCTTCAGTAAGGGAGAATCCTCAACCAGTGAATGAAAGACTGAGAAGTAGTATATACTCAATGTCAAGTCAAAAGGAATCTTGAGCTAAAAAAAGAGGAAATGCATCGATGTCAGTTATCTACACTGCACTGCTTTGACTTCTTTCCTTCCCCACCAGCTCAATATCTTTTTGTGTTTCAGTTTGTATGAGTATGGGAGTTTTTAAAAAAGCAGAATTTAAGTTAGAGTTATAAGTTAGCAATTCACATTTCCTTTTTGCCATCATTTAAAAGCAATTTATTTGCAATTATTAGTTTTTTGTTAATGGGATAAAAATACTAGTGTACGTCTTCTTTCAACGCAGAGCATTTAAGTAGATTTGAACAATTTGATGATTTAATCAATTTTTCACAATTGTGACAATTCTGAGTATTATAGGGCATGATTTCTAAGTCACTACCACAGTAAGTCATGACACAGTGCTTTCATTGTATTATTAACAAAAGCCACCATAACACAGGGTAAGTGCTAAACGCTTTACAGATCAGTCTTACTCTGAGAAGGCACCTTTAAATAAGGACAGCCTAAGTTTAATTGTCCACTGTTGGAGGCTTCCTGTATGTTCCTCAATCTTTGGCCCCTTGCCAAGCTGTCTGTGAGAATCTGCATTCTTTCATTTAAATGAAGGATCATTATTTAGATTAGTAGGCATCATAGAGTCATACAGTACCGAAACAGATCCTTTGGTCCAATCCGTCCATGCCAAACATACCTTATTGCCTTTTTCTTGCCTCCCTGCTCACATCACTGTTTTGAAAGCACATCATGGGGCTTGAATGAGCAGATGACTAGGGTTTTTTGCCTGAAGTAAGTTTGAAAATAGTATTCTTCTGATTCAGTTTTTATTCCTCTGATTCTTCTAGTCACAATTTAGATTGTATATTTAAAAAAAAGACTCTAATATCACTTGCAATAATTTGCATCCTTCAGACCAAATTCAAAAATTCAGTAATGAACCTGGATTATAACATGCTAGCCCAAAACTAGGAGTTGTAAACTACTTGCAGGTAGATGATAAATAATCTTGTGAGCAGTATTTAATTTCAGATACCTTTTTCTTGGATTTATTTCAGATAATGGCTTCACTTTAGATTGTGCCAAAACAGAGAAGAAGAAAATGAAAGCAAGAAGAGAAACTTGATGCTGCCTTTTCATTTTTGTAAATGGTTCAGGTTTTTAACTCTGATCTCGTCACCAGTTACTGCTAAATTAGCTACAAGCGTTCCGTTGCAGGAAGCATTGCACTAAGTTCATAAAATGAACAGGGGGACAAAACAGTAGGAAACTCTGGTCTAGTCATGGAAACCACAGAGGAGAGGAAAAGGAGTAGTTAAAGCCAAGTTCTTATTGTTACTGAGAGGTGAAATTCAGACACAAAAGGGAGATGTCTCCTACATTCCCTGCAGATTTTTCTTTTTTAGCATGACAGGGAATGCAAAGTCACTTTGCCAGTTCCAAGCAGCCTCAAATGTATGTTAATATAGAAACAGGCAAGACTTTTTTAAATGTTGTATATTTACTTGCAATTCATTTAAATCTGTCCATGCTCATTTCATCTCCACAGGAATAGATATATTGTGTCAGAATCTGTACTTTTAAACTAATCATGGCTGCATGTCTGTGTCTTAAGTGATTACTATTGCTTTCTTGCAGTTAAGATCATACTGACAGTGTTGAGGTATAAGTATGGAATCAGCTGTTGTTTGTCTACTGTCAGCTCATAGCAATATTATAGCACTTCAGGTATTACTCGGTAACTTTACTTGTCCAGATTAAGTATTTTAATACTATAATTTTGCATCTTTATGGATGAAAATTGATAAAATCTGTTTTTGCAAAATATGCAGGAGAGCCATAGAGCCCCAACTCACTCAACATGTTTTATACCTTTTGTCAGTGGTGCCAATGCTTTTGCTTTATTTTTTGGTAAATCCATTCTTTCACATTTAAGTGTTCTGTTATTAGTCAGACTAATGTATTTCTGATTCCTGGAAAGAGTTAATCTTCAAATTTAAAATAGTTATTAAAGAATAAGATTATTTCATTCCAATCAGCAGGGTAATCTTTAATGGCATAATAAAATCAAAATACTGCAGATGCTGGAAATCTGAAACAAAAACAAAGTGCTGGATAAATTCAGCAGGTCTGGCAGCATCTGTCGAAAGGGTTGGCAGTACAGTTATTGACCTTAGTAGAATTCAAGGTAGATATTTCCAAGAAATAGGCCCATTTTAAACCATTTTGCTGTAACAGTCAGAGTTAATATACAAATATGAAAGTCTAAATATTAGCCAAATTGGGGCCTTCTGAAAAGAGTGCTTAACTTTGTTACCTTGAAATAGAGCCTGATAATTTTCACAAACTAAGTGTCAGTCATAGGCAGTCACCTTACAATTTAATGACCTGCCTGTAGCCTTCTGAAATCTAGCCTTTTTCCCATGGAATTTTTAAATTAATAATTTATTTTCACATTTCATCCAACATGCTTAGACTAAATGAACCATTGACTGGCAATATGGTAAAATGTGAGATCTCTGGTGAGATTTGACAACTTACAATATAATGATAACCGTTTCAACTAGAAGGATAAATTGTTTACTTGCTGTGTTGGAATCTGACAACAGCAAAACCAGAGTTAGTGCAAACAAAACATGAATATCTCAAAAGGTAATCCAACAACATTGACTATACACTGGCAAGAGCACAGTTATCATACAGAAAGTAAATCAACGCCTGTGACCTTTCTAGGTATACATCTTGCATATTTATTTGCTAGAGTAGTCAATATTAGATGTGATTGTATGTAAAGTAGGGGTGATTTTCCAATTCCATTTGGAAGAAAATTCAGTTAAAGGGCAATTTGAAATCAAAGCAACATAGCCTATGTTATGTAAATAGCCTAACAAACAACTGATACCTCCTAAACCAGAATCCTTAAATATAGCATTTACTATTTGCAAAGAGCTAAACTATCCACATTTATGAAGGTGTTTGTTACAGTTGCTCACCCATTACATTTTTTTTAACGATCAGTGGTAAACAATTATAAACTCATGCCAGATTCTGATTATCTGCATGACCAATGGATTTTTTTTCCAGCTGTACAAAGAACAATTTTTTAAACTGGTCATGTGGTGGCCATATCAGCCTTAATGATGACTTAACAATTTTATAGGAGAAGGTTTAACTGTTCTCACTAATGTTCTTGTTAAACAGTATTTCTTTCAGTTTTTATAATTGTTGGAATGCTTTATTTCCTACCCCTCCCCCAATGGCAACAGTTTATATTGAATTATGATGTACTTCTGTGATCTATTTTTCAAGATAAGATTTGACTTCTTGTCAGCTATGAAGTTTTATGCCTGTTTGGTTAGCTAAATAGTTTACTTTTATTTCATAATCATCCCGATGCAATGATAACTTGCTACATTAATTAATGTAAAATTTAAAATTGAAATATTTAGTAGCAAATAATAACTACTTAGTCAAGTTGAGGTGTTTTATTCAAACCCATATGTACCTAAAATCTAGTTTATGCAACCTTTCTCTGTTCTCGTCACCGATTTTAGTCCACAGAATTAATGCTAAGTGAACCAGTACATAAGGCATTCCCTTAAAGTTTGGGAAAACTAAAACATGGAGGAATTTGCAGCACAGAAAATGTGATGGCAGGTTTATGCTACACAAAATATGTTAAGTAAGGGAGTTACATTTTTATGATAACGAAATTGCTTTTAATTTTCATATTTGAATTCTGAGTTACTGAAGCTTACTGTTTCCTACTTGTAAAATACTGAACGGTTATTCAGTTAAAGGTAGTCCATAAATCAGTTATTGGTTTTTTGATAATATGGACAATTTTTCTGTACATGTCTGCATTACTGTATAATATGTTTGCACTTTATTGTAGAGTTTGTGCGATATTTTTAGTTTGTGTTGTATAACGAATGTTCTGTTTCAACAAGTATTTATCATGAGGTAAATACGCTACACAATGGGGAATAGTGGAACACAGTTTATCCTTTTCATAAGATAGACCTTCACTTCATGAAGGTCTTAAAAAAGGATAATAAAAATATTTTCATTATAGTAAACCATGTGTGTGATGTAATTATTGTGTTATGTTGATTTATGTAGAATAATTTGTTTTAACAAGTCTTTTACAATACTTTTGGAGATATTTCTCATAATGAACATATAGCTGTGAAAGTGGAGTTTGTACAGTAGTATTGTGATTTGCGATATAATGAATATGGTGAAGGTGTACTCAGCCAAGCTGGTAAATGTATGATCATTTTTAATGTGTAAAGAGAGTGACAATTTACTTGACAGCTAATAGTAAAATCAGTATTTCAGTATACATTTTGTTAGACCTACATAAACTGTTTACGTAAACATTTGAATATTTTCATTAAACATCAGTTGCCATACTCAGGCAATATTAAACATTTATCTGAGCAATGTATTGTGCTTTTCTATTATGTTTTTCATCATTGATAAGTGCTAATATCTCAACTAGGATGATCGTAGGGATACAACAACTACATCATCAACCAGGGTATTGACTATTGTTTGAAGAATTATCTTGTGAAAATCTGATGATGAAATGATCAGGTGCAAGTGTGCGCTATTCCTGTACCTTGCCTATATCATTGTCCCAGCTGACTTTTGGGGGAAAAAAGCCATTTGAGCAAAGTGCCTCGGGCATTGGGGATATTGAAACCATCTTTCCATTTCTCCTGAAGGCATACACTTATTTGGAAAGAATATTGACAAAGAATTTACTCTTGCACATTGGCATTGGTGAATTACCCAAAAACTGTTTAACATCCCTCCTCGAATTGTTTTGTCACTACCATAAAAGTCCTCATACGAAACAGATACAGGAAACAAATGTGATATTGATCAACAAAAGTTGTACTGTTTTACAAAAGTACATTTACCTTCTCAAACAGTTAGCATTTTATTTGTAACTTTGGTTTAAACATTTTGAGGCCAACAGATCTTGTTATTTTTTAATTGATTGGAAGTATGGAGAAAGATGCTAGATCACGTAGTGCTAGTTTGGCTCAGTTTATTAATAACCAAGGTCCTGCCCTATTAATCTGCAGATATAAGTATAATTGTGGGCTATCATGCCATTCATTATGGTACCTGAGGCCAACAGTCTGTGCATCAACCACTTCAAACAAATGGAAAATCATGTTATTGAAAAGAAAATAAAGTGTTTTGTCCTTTGTGAGGTAGGCTACTTGTCTGGGAGGAGAAAGTGAGGTCTGCAGATGCTGGAGATCAAAGTTGAAACTTTATTGCTGGAACAGCACAGCAGGTCAGGCAGCATCCAGGGAACAGGAGATTCGACGTTTCGGGCACAGGCCCTTCTTCAGGAAATGAAGCCTTTCCTGAAGAAGGGCCTGTGCCCGAAACGTCGAATCTCCTGTTCCCTGGATGCTGCCTGACCTGCTGTGCTGTTCCAGCAATAAAGTTTCAGGCTACTTGTCTGACATCCTATACTAGATGAATAGAAATTTCCCCAAGCTAAACAGTAGTCATTGACTTTTGTCCCCATGACAGACTTTTTTCCCTCGCTGCTGATTTTCTTTTTTGCCACCTGGCAATTGACTGATGTTGAACCAAACTATTCATAATGTTAGTCTTGTATTCAATCATAAGGTGATATTCTGACCACATTTCTGCATAATCGGTTAAGACTGTTTATTTCCTACCTCCATAATATTGTCTTACTTTGTCTTCATCTCTGCCTAAACTTATCCACTGCTGAAATGTTTTTTATGTTTGTTTCCTCTAGTCTTGACTGTTACAAGGCACTCTTGCTCACTTCCCACATTTTATCCTCAGTAAATTTAAGTCACACACTGCCCAAATAAAGTTGCATTAACCCACCAACGCTGTGCTAACTTACCTACAGCTAGTGCTGACATGATGGACCTGAATAGCCTTCTCACAAAAACAATTTTGTGATATATTGGCTCCCAGGTAACCAAGGCTCAACTTTGAAATTCTGAAGAACCTTTTCATGGCTTCATGGAAAATCTTTCACTCACTTCCTAGCTCTGTAATTTTCTTTAATCCTTCAACCCTCCAAGAAAGATATCTGTGATCATCTGATTCTAACTTTGTGATCATCTCCCACTTTTGTACACCACTATTTGTAGCAGTTCAGTTACCTAGGCACTGAGCTTTGGCATTCTCCCCCTAAATCTCCCCTCCACCCCCAACCCTCTCTTTTGGGTCCTCCTTTATGATATAATTCTTTACAGCATACCACTGTAATCTTGGTTAATGTTCTCGTTTGCATCTCAGCATCAATTTTTGCTTTCAAATGAACCTGTAAAATGCCTTAGCACACTTTATTATGTTAAGGATGCTATATAAATAGAAATGATTCCAGTTGTTGGACCTTTAAATTTGTGTCTTGCCTGAACTAATTTTTTTCCCCCCCCCAGGATCTACTTAGCAATAAGATTAATTGAAAGGTTAAAACTTTGTTTTATGTCGGGATGGGGGCAAAATTGGTGCAGTTGTTCCCATTTTTTGGATATGAAACGCGAGCACAACTTCCTGTGTCCAAAAGCCAGTATGAACAGGTCTGCACCATATTGATTCAGAAACTTTACGAACCTTCCTGCCAAAAACTTTAATTAATGCTAGATTAATTAATAAATAATGAGCCTGGTTATGCTTTCTAGGCTACTGGAGGTCTTTGGGTCAATATCGTAGCCACTAATATTTAATCTGGTTTTAAAGATTGATTTCAGGAATTTGCTGCAATCCTTATTCGATTACCTTCATTACAGTAAAGGAAGATGGGGTTACTGCCTAGCTGAAGCTTTTGAGAGTAATGAGGAAGAAGAATATCAAGGACTACAGTAGAGAACTGGAGAGACCGCTGGAAGGAGGGGAGGGCCAGGAGATATTAGCATGTGGATCTTCAGGAACATTGCAAGATCCATCATGGAATGCTAATGTAATTGTGTTTTTCATTGTTCCAACAGGCAGATATGCACTGTATTACTTGCACCTTGATTAAAAATTGATCACCTTCCCACTGAAGATTGTCAACAGGCAAGAGCTTTGGGATGACGAAAAGTTGGCTACACTTTCCACAAGTGTTCATGTAGAGTTATATATTGCTTGTAACCAACCAGGAGTTTTCTGCAATTCACCTGTGATTCTGGGCTCAGAATACTGCAAGATTCATTCCTGATGAAGGGCTTTTGCCCAAAACATTGATTTTCCTGCTCCTTGGATGCTGCCTGACCTGCTGCGCTTTTCCAGCACCACTCTAATCTAGACTCTGATTTCCAGCATTGGTCGTACCCAGAATAATGCAAGTCTTTGCCCTAGCTTTCTGGCAGTACTCGTGATAGTTTCATACTGTGCCAACCAGATCATCATGTCATAAATGAGAACTGCATTAGTTTTAAGAAAGAATCTGCTTGAAACATTTGCTCCACTTCTTTGCACAGTGGCTACCTGATCTGCTAAGAATTCCCACCAATTTTCTCTTTATTCCAGTGTTCCAGCATCTATTTTGCTTTTGAAATGGTAGTTCTCTACAAGTCATGAAAATAGTGTTTTGTTTAAAAAAAAAGTCTGGTGGCATGATTAAATAAGTGGCAGTGATATATTATGCAGAGCTGTATGAAATGATTCATTCTGGTAGGAAGAATACCCAGACAATGTAGTATATATCCTTTGGTTTAGAGAAGGTGCAGGAACCTGAGTGTGCCCGTGCAAAATCATTTAAGATGACAAACATGTCAAGTCTATACTTAAAGCACAGGTTGCCAAATGCTTTATTATCAGAGGGGCGTAAGACACAAGAACAGGTGTTGTTAAACCTGTAATAACAGTGGCTGAGCTTCAATTTGACTTGTGCTCAACTGGCCACTGCTTCAAAAGAGTTATGAAGGTGTGCGAGACAATGTGGAAGATTCCTGAGAATAGATCTGGGAGAAATACGTTGTACAAGATTGGAGAAATTGAGTCTGTTTTCCTTTGAGAAAACCGAGGGGAGATTTGCTAGACGTGTTCAAAATCATGAGCAATCTGTGTAGACCATTTAGGGAGATACTGTTGCCGCTGAGTGGTACAATCAAGAAACACTGTATAGGTTTAAGAGACTAAAACGGAAACTGCTGGAAATGCTCAGCAGGTCTGGCAGCATCAACGAAAAGAAATCAAGAGTTAATGTTTCAGGTCTGAGGAAGGGTCGCTAGCCCCGAAACTCTGTTTTATCTTCACGTGCTACCAGACCTGCTGAGCTTTCCCAGCAATTTCTGTTTTTGTTTCTGATTTACAGCATCTGCCATTCATTCGGTTTTTATACGGATTTTAAGGGCACTGGCGAAAGGCCTTAATACATTTTCGCAGAGAAT
>NC_057712.1:6544032-6565123 GCF_004010195.1 Chiloscyllium plagiosum | reverse complement strand
ACACAGCAGAACTACATTTCAAAAGTATATCACCAGCTATGTACATGCTGCATGTATCAAGTTTTTAATATACACAAACTTTGTCCAAAACACTATCATCCCATCTTAATCTCTGGTCATCTAAACCCATTACATTGTTTTCAAACAACTACTTAGATCTTTCTCCTTTTTGATCATGTGTCTGCAGCCACCTGTAGAGCTACATTCTACTGTACTGTTTGCTCTTCCTACACTGGCCAAATGTTTATTTACTTTATGGCCCTGTTAATTGGATTTTCTTAACCAGTTACCTTGCTGCAGTCCCTCTATTTAAGCCTCAAATGGCTTTTTATCAACTTTGGTCACCCCTTACGCTTCCTTGATATGTTTTGGATCACTTGAATAATATTTAAAAGTTATTGATACTGGAGCAGCAAATAGCTTGTGTTTGCATCCTATCATGGTGTAAAATTGAATTAATTTAGTCCTTTGTGTCATTTGTGGGCTCGCCCAAGAACAAGTGACCATAAAAGTCCTGTCAATATTCAAAGTAATTTGCATTGATGAATCTCCATATTTCACCATCCTTGGAATTAAATTAACCGTAAGTTGAACTGGACCAGCCATATTAATACTATCCTTGCAAGAACACGTCAGAGGCTAGGAATTGTACGCTGTGTAACTTCCCTTCTGTTTTCCCCAAAAATCTGTCCTCCACAAGGCACAAGTCAGAGTGTGATGGAATGCTGTCCATTTGCATGGAAGATGCAGCTCCAATAAAATTCAAGCAGCCTGGCACCATCCAAGTAAAGCATTTTACTGTCACCTCCAGCACCTTAAACATTCCTTTCTTCACCACCGACACACAGTGCAGTGGACACACTCTAATAACTCACCAGACTCCTTCAGCAGCATCTTCCAAGCCCATGACCTGGAATTCTTGTACAGCATTGGGGATGTATGTACAGTGCTTGGACTGCTGTGGTTCAAGAAAACCGTTCATCACTATCACCTAAAGGACAATAAATGCTGGCCTAATGACCCAAACCCAAATCCTGTGAATGAATATAAAAGTGGTGACTGCATAATGTAAATAGTCCATTACCCTGCCTTTTGGTTCTTTTTATAATGGGTGCATATCATAGAAGACAAAGCATAAAATCAATGAAGTGATGTTTTATTGCCTAGTGTTTATTGCTACATCTGTTTTTGAACAGGTGGTGAATTTACTAATGGGTATATTGCTTACTGTGGCAATAACTCACCCAGAAACAGTCCCTCCACTGGACCTACAGTATGAAGTCATTGGAAACTACTATTCCTCAGATAAACTAACAGGTATGCAAAGATATTTAATATGCTTAGATTTGATTCACTACTTGAACAGCTTGTTATTTATATTTCACCCACTACAGTAACTTCTGTTAAAAAAATGTTGGAAATAAACATAAGTACACCATTCCTTCTGTAGCTATACAGTCGTTATGGTGAACCTTTTGCAAGGTAAGTACCATAAGTTGAAGATTAGGAAATAATTCATTGTGCCACTTGATACAGGAGTCTACTTTTTGCCTTCCATGTAAGGACTGTCAATGAACAATGACTCAGTATCCTTTCTCTTTAAGGTCAGTGTGTTGTAAATTTCCCTTATGAGTAAGAAATCCTCTTTGCTATCCCTTCTGAACAGGCTTGCTCTAATTTCAAGGTTATGCCTTTTTAAAATTATGGTTTCTCCAACTAGTGCTTTATCAATTCTCTGAACTTTTATATTAAATTCCTCAAATTAATGTTGACGTATTAAACTGTAGGGGATAGAGGAGAAAGTGAGGACTGCAGATGCTGGAGAGTCAGTCAGAAAGTGTGGTGCTGGAAAAGCACAGCAGGTCAGGCAGCATCTGAGGAGCAGGAGAGTTGATGTATCAGGCATAAGCCCTTCATCAAGAATTAGACAATAGAGCCTAGGAAAATGCAAAAGTAAATTATTTAAACCATGGTATGATTAAAATAAATCTGCATGGCCAGTATACTCTTTGAGACAGGAGTTTAACTCAATAGTTTATTATTGTTTTAGTTGAATAAAAACTTGGACAGAGTGCATCTGGAGAATAGCTCCTCTATTTCATTAATTTTTAAGATAAAGCCTGAAGTGCAATTATCCTCCACACTCACTTGTTTGTAAGATGGTAAGGTCCTGGGTAATCTTGTTGAACAAAGAGACCTTGGAGTGCAGATTCATACTTCCTTGAAAGTGGAGTTGCAGATAGGGTAGAGAAGAAAGTGTTTAGTATGCCTGCCTTTATTGGTCAATGCTTTGAGTATAGGAGTTGGGAGGTCATATTGCGGCTGTACAGAACATTAGTTAGGCCACTTTTGGAATGCAGTGTTCAATTCTAGTTTCCCTGCTATAGGAAGGATGTTGTGACCTTTGAAAGGTTGCAAAAGGATTTACAAGGATGTTGCCATGGTTGAGACTGAGCTACAGGGCGAGGCTGAGTAGGCTCGTGCTATTTTCCCTGGAGCTTTGGGGGTTGAGGGGTGATCTTATAGAGGTTTATAAAATCATGAGAGGCACGGATAGGGTAAATAGACAAGATCTTTTCTCGGGGTGGGGGAGTCCAAAACTAGAGGGCATAGGTTTACGGTGAGAGGAGAAAGATTTAACAAGGACGTGAGGGGAAAATTTTTCGCAAAGATGGTAATGCATGTATGGAATGAGCTGCCAAAGGAAATGGTGGAGGTGGGTACAATTTTAACATTTTAAAAGACATCTGGATGGGTATATGAATAAGAAGGGTGTCAAGGGATATGGCCCAAATGCTGGCAAATGGGACAAGATTATTTTAGGATGTTGGGTTGGCATGGACCGAAGGGTCTGTTTCCGTGCTGTACATCTCTGACTGTGACTTAATGCAATCCTCATCTTTCTGAATTTCTGGTATCTCCAAAGCATTTTGCTACCACTGCAATTTAGGAAACAGATAATTTAAGTATATCAAGGTCTCATTCACAATATGCCAGTAGGTTAAAGGGTAAATATTGAATGGGACATCAGGTGGAGGTTGCGAAAGTGCACAAATTAAATGTAGTTTAAAATACATTCACTGGAAGACACATCTGTGCCTTGACTTTTATTTGGGTATCTTCAACAATGAAACATGCACCAGTATTGCACTTATGTCCAAATTTTGTACTCCAGCTCTAGACTGGGATTTGAACCCTCAACTATTGACTTTAATCTGTTTCATAAATAATGGTTTGAAAACTCAAACACAGGAGCAGAAGTAGGCATTCCCTCCTGAAGCCTGGTAAAATGTAGCTCATCAACTACCTCAACACCATATTCCTACAGTAATCCCAAATCATTTGATGTAATTAATAATGACAACAACTCAATTTCGTGAATCTTTATGGCAAGTAATTTTGTTCGTCAAGAGAACCAAAACTGCACACAACAGTCAAGGTACGGTGTCCTCCGTGTTCCATTGAATTAAAATCTTGCCTCTGTTTTGAAATCCTCTTGGCACACCATTTCCTTTCCAAATTATTTGCTGTACCTGCACTTACTTGCTGCTGAAGAGGGCTGCATGCTTTACAAGAGTAATATTTACAAGAGTAATATAGAGACCAGTGTGTGCAACTGCTGTTTTCCTCCTGTGTAATAAGTTTCTGTCATGTGGATAGGGCATTTATAGACTCTTCTGTTGCTTTCAAATGACATAGGCTTTCAAATGACGTAGGCTTTCTCTTTGCCTGTGCACCTATACAATTCACAAACACTTAAAGCAACTGGTAGCTTTGTGTTTGATCAATGTTATACTTCCTAATCTTTAGAAAAGATTCTGCCATAAAGATTTACCATGTGAATGTTTTCAGTGATGGAGTATTGTTTTGTAGAATTTGTCTTTATACCTTACTAGAAAATGTTAAAATTATCAGTGTACTATTGATATCATATTGCATTAAGTTATTTATCTGATATTTTAGTTTGGTTCAGGTGCCAATTAAAAACCTTGATAGAAAAGTAACAAAAATGTCACCTGAACTGTATTATACATATGAGGCAACAGAAATCTCACAACTGCAACTCTTTCAATTGCAGATTTGTTTTCTATAGCATGATGGCTGTGCATTACCATGAAAAAGTAGATGCTTAAAACAATGATTCAGTTAACATGTTGTAAATTGTTCTAGGATGTTTTGCATGCAACATTCTCCAGTCTCTTCATTTAAGATGCACTTTACACCTAAGTTCCTCCTGCCAATGTGAATAATGGCCCAGTTATCTGCATTGCAGTTCATCTGCCATTTTCTTGCCCACTCACAGCCTGTTTGAAAGCTTGGAAATTTTATATTTCATCTCACATCCAAATCATTGACACAGATTGTGAACAACTGAGGTCCTATCACTGACCCTTGCAATACCTCACTGATTAAAGCCATCCGATCTGAGAATAGATGCAGAGAGGCATGAGTAGGCCATTCAGCCATTTGAGCCTTCACTGCCATTCAGTTATAATCACGGGTGATCATTGTGCTCCCTGCCCTAATCCTGTTTCTTTCTCCGTAGATGCTGCCCAACCTACTGAGTAGATTCAGCATTTTCAGTTTTTCATATTTTCTAAACCTGACTCTGCAGCAATCTGCTGTTTTGGCTGCATGTAGTGTGTTCCAGTGTGGCAAAGAAGCCTTTGTATATGTGCACATCCATGCTATTTGATCCGTCCACATAGTGCATTTATACAGTTGATTTGATGTACAGAAGTACCTCTGCATTTAATCGCAGAATTATGAAAAAGTAAATTTCACGGCAGTAAAAACGGTGGTTTAGTCCTCTAACTAATTAATAACTATATTGGCACAGTTGTTTCAGTGAATTTGGACAGACTTTGGTATTTGCAACACCATGTGTATGGATGGAGTTCAGGCTTTATTTTCTCATGTATCTCTGATTGGGATCAAATCCAACCCATGTGGGGACCTAGCTAGTCCAATTGGACACTATTCATCTTGAAAGGTACATATTAGATAGTGTTTGGGGTATTCGAGAATGGAAAAGAGTAGTAATCTAGCAGATGTATTTCTTGACCCAGTCAATATTAGGGGAGATTTGAAGTTGCTTGTGTTGTGGACCTAAAAGTACTATTCATTTTACATTTTTGTTCATTCCTTCCCTTGTTGGAAGATGGTCGGGAGAAAGAAAGTTCACAATTTCTGTAGCTTATGTAGTTCTATAATAACGTGTAAATGTTAGTAATAAATTCCCACATATCGTTAGATTTTGTTCTTAGGGAAATGAGCCATAACAGTTTCTCTTTCAGAAAAGGGAAGATGCATTTTTTTTTTTGCTTATCTAGTTATAGATTAGTTTTGGTCACGTTCATGAAGAAATCCACAACCTTTTTGAAAGAAAATATAGAATACTGAGAAGGTGCATCTGTGTTATTTATTCAGGAGACGTTAAAAATGGTGGAAATAGAGGAAAAGCTTTTACAATCCAATTAACATCTCCCAATATAAACATCTGATGCTTGAATGATAAATTCATTATCAGAATATTTGTTACAGATCAGATTTTTGTCACCATTAACTAAATTTCTTAGTATCTAATGTTTAATTTTTCATTTTTCTTTCCTATCTGTACAGAGAATGCATGTGTTGGCTTTACCATCTCACTTTTGATGTTTACTATCAGTGCCATGTTGGTGTACGGTGCTGTCACTGTAAGTATTTTCATTTTGAATATCTTGCCTGAAATGTCCACTTGTTCTTGGATTATAGTTGTGAATTTGTAAATTTTCTAACCATTAATTTTTCTTTTCCCTTTCAGCATCGTGGAGGATGGCTGATTCCATTTTTCTGTTACCTGTTGTTTAATTTTGCTCTTTCTTGCCTTGTTGCAATCAGCTCTCTCACCTATGTGCCAAGAATCAAGGACTATCTGGACCAACTGGTAAGTCCTTGTTAAAAGTGCATTCTTGCAGCAGTTGGGAAATACAGGAGTTGTATATTTTCTGTTGCCATGGAGAGGGTAGAGCATGCAATTTCAACATCAAGTTAAAGGCTTCTCTAAAACTTAGATGTTGCAGACAGCCACCAGAGTTTTGGATTTGCAGTTTGGCCCTGAATGACCAGTAGTCTCTGCTGTTGCAAAATGAATAATTAGATGTTGATCCAGTTTGCACCTGCCGCAGAGAAAATGTTGACTGTTATTGACCATGTGAAATGTAGTTTGTAAAACTCTAAGGAGTTAAAACCAGGCTGGAGGGTTAACCAGCTGAAGCTATGTTTGAATCCAGAAGAAGTGAATGTCATCTTTTTAAAAAAAAAACAGTCACTTTATGAATTTTTTTTGTCAAAGATAGCAGAATGGAGCAAATTCTGTTTGGTTGTTTAAATCGTAAGTTGCTACAAAGAGTACAATAGTGTTACAACATTAGTCATTGATATAGTAAAATATATTTTAAAACGTGAAGTCTTTGTTAATAACTGGAAGTTTGAATTTTTCTTTAAAGTGTTACTGGTCTCTTCGGCGGTCATAACATGTCGTTTGGTCCAAAAAGTCTTTCCCAATGTTTATGCTTCATTCAAGTTTCCTGTAAATCTGCAATTGTAACCACTTATTCCTTTTCTCTTCAATGCTTATCTAGCTTTCTTGTAACTTGCTTATACTATTCTCTTCAGTTACTCCTCGGAGTCGAATGTTTTGTCTACTTGTTGCTTATTATTCAGACGGAGAGTGGCTGCAAGAAAATGCAGCATAGTGGGATCTGGGTTAGCATGTTGATGCAGCAATAATTAAGAAGACAAGTGCAATTTCGGCCTTTATTCCAAGAGAGGTGAAATTTAAAAATGGGTAAGTCTTGTTGCTGAGGCTGCATTTGGAATAATGAGTCTTGGTCCCCCGTCTTGGGGAAAAAAAAGGTCTTTGAAGGCTGTTGAGATGACGGGCGATCTTATTGAAATGTAAAAGTTGCTGAGGGGCTTGTCAGTGTAGATATTAAGATATATCCACTCGGAGGGGAATGTCAACCAAGGGGGCATAGTTACAAAATAAGGGGAATTCATTTAAAACTGTGAAGTAATTTCTGCCAAATGGGTGGTGAATGTCACCTATTCCAGACAGTAGTGGAGGCTAGATCACTGGAAGTATTTAAAGAGAAGGCAAGTAGACTTTTGAAATGCCAGAGAGTTTATATGAAAGAAGTTGAGCTTTTGGGCAGATCAGCTGTGATCTTGTTGAATGGTGGGGCAGGGCTAAGTTGCTGAATGGACCTACACCTATATATATTCTTTGGTTGAGGTTTCTTTTTGATTTGCCTATTGATGGCATTTAGTTACACTCTCTTCCATTGTGCTTTTATCAACATTTGCATAATTTTACAAATTGCTCTTAAGTCCCATCATAGCCTTTTTCAAAGGAGAAGTGTGTTGGTCGTTTCCTGATATGTGTGCCCACACATTTCTGCTACTATCCTTGAAAAACCTCTTCTACACATTGTCCAGTGTGACTAAACCTTTTTGAAATATGTTCAGAACTGCTCACAAGTACGCAAATCCACTGTAGTCTATCCAAGATCCAAGGTTTAGAATAACTAGTTTTCAATTTTATCCAACTAGGTAAACTCTAATGGATAGTCTTTTATATGGTCTTACTAACCTGCATTTAGTGACTGACATTTGTATACCAATTCCATTTGTTTGTTCCATTACCCCACCGATACTTGTATCTTCTAATTAATGTGATCTCCCCATTCTTCTTACTAACGTGCTACCTCTCATAATAAAACTTCATTTCCCAGTTGTTTGTCCATTAACATAATATAACTGAAATATCGTCAGTTTATTAATCCCACATGTTTGAAATTAATAGTTTTATCCAATGTTCAGGTATTGGAGATGTAATACAGTATTGTGTTTTAAATAAAGTACTGAAAGTATAAACTGCTGGGTTTAATATTTCGAATGCGTAAAACATTTTGATTTTACAGCCTGACTTCCCTTACAAAGATGATCTCCTTGCTTTGGACTCCAGCTGCCTTTTGCTGATAGTTCTGCTTTCTTTTGCCATTATCATAACTGTGAAGGTAAGACTATAGAAGCAATGTGCTTAGTTTTTTTTAATTGGACATGTAATGGTAGTTGTTGTGTTTTAAACGTTTTATATCTATATATGGTGGCTTATCATAACTGTGAAGGTAAGACTATAGAAGCAATGTGCTTAGTTTTTTTTAATTGGACATGTAATGGTAGTTGTGTTTTAAACGTTTTATATCTATATATGGTGGCTCAGTGGTTAGTACTATAGCCTCACAGCACCAGGGACCCAGGTTCAATTCCAGCCTCAGGTGACTGTGTGTGTGTGTGTGTGTGTGTGTGGAGTTTGCACGTTCTCCCTGTGTCTGCGTGGCTTTCCTCCAGTTTCCTCCAACAGTCCAAAGACGTGCAGGTTAGGTGAATTGGCCATGCTAAACTGCCCATAGTGTTAGGTGCATAGAGGGAAATGAGTCTGGGTGGGTTACTCTTTGGAGGGTCTGTGTGGTCTTGTTGTGCCGAAGGGCCTGTTTCCACACTCTGGGGAATCTTAAAATGTGCAAATGTACCTATGGAAGTAAACTTTAGTAATTCATGGGATATGGACATTACTGGCAAGGCCAGAATTTGTTGCTAAATGTACTTGAAACTGAGTGGCTTAATAGGGATTTTAAAGGGCACTTCTGGGTTTGACGCTCATGTAGACCAGGGCATAAGAATAGACAGTTTCCTTCCTTAATACATTAGTAAATCAGATAACAATCAATGATGGTTTGTCGCAGTCATTAAGGCAGTGACTACCTTTATTTCAAATTTATTACCGGACTTGAACTTTCCCAGCTCTTATGGTAGGGTTTGAACCTCTCACTGGGTGAGTAGACCAGTGACATTAGCACTATGTTACCATCTCAGCTATAAAAACACACTTTAATTTCCAAGACAGTTCGTCATTTTATGGACTGTTTGTGACTTTACTGAATAATTGAATATTCGCTTTAACAGACCTACATTGTGACTCTTGGTACAATATTACAACATCTTTCTCTCAAATGAGCTTTACTAAATTAGACCAAACTTGGTTCCACCCTTGTCACCACTTAAAATATTTTGTCTGTCTACATTATGACACCATTTTCTTCCTTGTGTGGTTAATACCTTTCCTTCATTCACATTGCATAGCTTTTCTGTCCAGTCTACTATCTTTAATTAGATTTGTCTGTGATTTCCCATGTACTTCATTGTAAGGAAAAGGCAGCAGCTAATCTGTGTGAACTGTTTAAAAAATACCCATTGACTTAGATATGCAACATTTTTTTGAATGAAGTTAAAAATCACACAACACCAGGTTATAGTCCAGCAGGTTTATTTGGAAGCACTATGTTTTGAAGTGCTGCTGCTTCATCAGATGCTGTGGAGCAGAATCGTACGACCAACAGGTTTTTTCGGAATCCATAGCTTTCAAAGCTCTGCTTCATCAGATAGTGTGGAGTAGAATCATATGACACAGACTTTATAGCAACAGGATTGCAGTATTATGGATAGTAGGACTAAACAAATTTAGCAAAACAAAAGATGACAGAATTAAGCTAAATTTGTTTAATATAACATTTTATGACACTGCAATCCTGTTCGTGTCGTATGATTCTATTCCACACCATCTGATGAAGAAGCAGAGCTTTGAAAGCTATTGATTTCAAATAAACCTGTTGGACTATAACCTGGTGTTGTGATATTTTTAACCTTGTCCACCCCAGTCCAACACTGGCACCTCCAAATCATGGCTTTTTTGAATGCTTCTGTTTGAGAAAAAAAATCCGTTAATGTGCCAGGCTTCTGGTACACCTTTTTTCTCGCGTTTTGTCTTAGATCTTTCTCTCTTCTCCTTTTCTATTTTTATCTTTAGCTAGAGGATCCTGAGTGAGTGTTTTGTGTTCTCTAATTCTCAGTGTGATAGCTGAAGTTCATATCTCAACATATCAACTTTTTTTTTCCCAAGAGATATGACAAAAGTAATTTTTCATAGATGCATGGAATGGAGAAATTATACTACAGAAAAAAACAAAAGCAACCCTAACACACACCAGTTGCTTATCTCTGTCTCTAATCAGTGTGAGAAGGATAGTTGCAGCAGAGAGACTGTCAGTTTTCTAAGGCTGTACTATCGAGGGCTATTGATTTCCAAAGTACACATTTGCACTGAATTGGAACTTGAGGTGTGCCTTTTTAGCTTCTGTGCACTGGTCCAATCAGCTGTCAGTATTTTCTAATTGACCATGTTCAATGATGTTATTACACACCCCTGTGTAGGTGAGACTGAGCCTGGGCCTCTGGGCTCCAAGGTAGGAACATTATTACTGTGCCACAAGAGCCCTCCTTAAACTTGGACTGTTTTGCCTTGTGCGTAGCCTGGTTTTTAGACTAATGTATTTGGAGCTGCTCTTTGCAAACATGACTGATAGCTTCGAAAATGTGAGACAATAACAAGCTGGTTAGCAAGGGTGTTGGGTGATTCGTTCTTAAGTACTACTTTTCTTGTAGACAGAGCTAGCACAGTTAGACCTGAAGGCTCTATTGGCTGTAAGCCATGTGATTAGATTGGATTCCCTACAGCTTGGAAACAGGCCATTTGGCCCAACAAGTCCACTCCGACCCTCCGAAGAGTAACCCACCCAGACCCATTTCCCTCTATGCACCTAACACTATGGGCAGTTTAGCATGGCCAATTCACCTAACCTGCACGTCTTTGGACTGTGGGAGGAAACCGGAGCACTCAGCGGAAACCCTTGCAGGCACTGGGAGAATGTGCAAACTCCACACACACTCGCCCGAGGCTGGGATTGAACCTAGGTCCTTGGAGCTGTGCAGCAGCAGTGCCAACCACTGAGCCACCGTGCCATCCAGTAGTGAATTGAGATTTGGATTGGCCCTGAGATATACTTTTTGGAGGGGCGTTCAGAACTTTTCCTTCAGTGCTTCAAGCTGGTGATCTGCTCTTTGACACTGCAGCTGAGGTTGGGGCTAGGCTGAGGTGTCGTGTCTGGGGAAGGGGATCATTGATTAACCAGAAGCAGCACTTTTCTGGCTTGATTTTGACACTAATGGACAAACTCTCATGTCATAGTGATAAGTTATTACTTTAGTTTGGGACAGCTTTGTTGTGATCAGGTTACTTTTGAGAGACAGGAGATCTTTTGGGAAATTTGATGCTCTAATACAGAGATTTAGTGAAAGATTTTATATCATATGTAAATCTAGGGAAATATGGCTGGGCTAACCCACCTCTGATCATAGATAAGACTTCACTCAATTCAACACAATGGCCTTGCATTAATGCCTTAAAATATGTTGGAACTAATGTTTAATTTGTTTTAGTTTGATCCCTTTTTGCCTGACCTACTACAGTACAGTAATTTCATTAAAATTCTATTGTCTTTATAGAAGAAAACAAAAGTCAGCTGAACTGAATTCATTTGGTGTCTAGATTATTGTAGCTTAGAAATGTTTTAGTAAATGTACTTTAATTTTATTATATTAAATTACAACCGATCATCAAGTACGTATTGCTTTTGCTGTTCTGTTCTGTAGGCTTACTTCATTAATTGTGTTTGGAACTGCTACAAGTACATCAACAATAAGAACACACCTGAGATAGCTGTGTACCCAGCGTTTGAGACACCCATGCAGGTAAACAAAAATATTCATAATTTTGCCATGCATTTAATGTGAACGGGATAGGAGTGTAAGTTCATTTAATTTCTCCTTTTTCAATCATACATACTTTATTCTCCACTATCTTGATTTACCTTCTCGCTAATGGTGGTGCCCATGAAGTTGTGTGGAGGCACGTCAGGGTGGGGATGAGTTTAGGCAGGAGGTGACAGACAGACAGATAGTTGCATGGGTCCAGGAAAGGAGGGATGTTGCATCATGATAGAGAAGAGTGTCAAGTTGGCAGGGGAAGGTAGTAAAGTTGGGTTGGGAGAGGAATATTTCGTGTGGGGGAGGGATGTGGGCAAAGTGTCAGGGTTGGAAGGGACATTGAAGTGTGTTGAGATGGAAGGGCCACATTTGTGTGCATGTTGGGGGCTGTAAGGGAGACATGTCAGAATGGAATCGCAGGGAGCATCTTAGCAGTTCAAGGTGTAAAAGGAGGAGAGCGGGGGAGAGGAGAAGCGTTACAGCTGGATCAAGTGTAGGAGAAGTAAGGGTTGTCAAGGGTGAGGGAGTTTTGGAACACTATTTGGTGGGTTTGTCAGGGAGGAGGGACATCAGGGGAAAAGTATGGACCATGGAGCGATGTGGCTGATGGGAGAGAGAGGTGGCATTAGTACCTGTTGGGTCAGAGTTGATAGTGTTTTTAATAGATGTCTGATTCAAGCAGAGCTGGCTTTTGGTTGCCTACTTGCTTATATCCAACTCAAATACAAATGACATTAGTTCCAAACAATGAACAGAAGTGGCTTTGAAAGGCTGTTTCTTGTCAACTGAAATCCTAAGACTTGCAACAGAAATATTACACTCAGCTAAATCAAAACATTGATTCACAGCTCCAGGGGTACCACAGTTGAGCAAGTAAAGTTATTTGTGACATCAAGTTATACTTACAATCTTCTGCCTGTCTCGATTTGTTGTTCATTGCTATGTTTACCAAGGCAGTGACATGTCAAATGTTACATTTTTAAAATTACACTATATGCAAAACAAATAAAAGGTTTATTGCAGTGTTTTAATTGGTACTAGTGAGCAGAGAGTATCGTATATCTTTTGATGCTTTGCTGCAAGTTTGCCATCTAGCCAATTAATTGGATTAAAACTTGTGAACATGTGCTGGTTTGCATGATGTGTTGTCTAAATTGCATGTATTTCAGATCAATATTATTTGACACAGCTACAGTATTTAATCAATTTGTTTTTGTAATTTTAGTATGTGCTGCCAACTTACGAAATGGCTGTGAAGATGCCAGAGAAGGAGCCACCACCTCCCTACATGCCTGCTTGAACTCAATGTAAATCCATAACAAATCAGCAGTTTTCTCAACAAATTGAAGCCTGATTACCTTGCATTTAAGCTTTGAGACTTTGTAAGAGATATTCTGTACTTGTGTAAACTTTTAAGTATCTAAAAAAAATTATATTTTGTATCTAAACATGATTGAAACTAAAAGCTTTGAATATGCATTTTTTAAACTTTCTCTAATTACTTAACTGGGTATTTATGATCTTTCTGCACCACATTGAGATTATTTTATTTGAATTGTCATTTAAAATTATCTGGGTGCATTTGTGTTTTCTTTTTTATCCTCATTGCATCAAATGGAGAGTAGAATGGTTCTTGGGATAAACACAGGATAGAACCAGTCAATTATTTCAAACTTAACAATTTGAATTACATAAGCATTTGAACCACTTATTGTTGCAGAACTTGGAAGTTGAATTAAACAGTGTGTGATTTCTGCCACTAGAGGTTCCAGGTGATCTGTCACTGACTGTTAATGCAACCTCCTGGGGCAGAAATCATGGGCAACACCATTTTTCTCTGGTGCATCCAACTCTGCACATTTATTTTCTGGAAGGCATAGCATTCAAACTGTTGGAATTTTCAAATCAGACTGGTGAATTATGTGTCCATTGACAATAAGGAAATGTACTGTTGGTTATATGGATTGCATGTATTTGCACTTTTCTTGTGCTGTCAATTTGGTTTCAAGTTCCTTTCAGTATAAAATAGTATTTTTTTAGGTAAGGGAGAGGAAATTGAAATGCTTAAACAAAGTGCTGTTTTCTGTACTGTATAATTGATACAAGTGTGAACAATCATTTTGAGGATTGTAAGATTGCTTTATATGTCACTTTAAAAGATTCATTAAATATTTCCATTTATAACGTAGTTAAGTTTCTCTTTAAATAATTTTGCTTGATTAAAAGAACTGGCATTGCCTTTGCATTTACCTGTGTGTCAATAGTGGAATAAACGTTTTGTGCTGTTTGAATTTGGGTAAAAGGCCATATGGCTCATTGAGTCTGTACTAACATAACTACCACTAAACGTGCGCTAATCCCAATTTCCTGCACTTGTCCTAAATCCTTAAATGTTATGATATTTGAACTGCACATCCAAATGGTTAAGATTTTAAAGGTTAAGATTTCCAGCCTCCACTACCTTCTCAGGCAGTATATTCCAGATTCCCACTACCCAATGAGTTAAATTTTCTTTCTCAAATCCCCTCTGAATCTTCTGCCCCTTACCCTAAAACTCTTGCCCCCTCATGATTGACCCCTCAGCCAAGGGGAACAGCTGCCCTCTACTCACCCTGTCCATACTCCTCATTATTTTATACATCTCAATTGTTCACCACCTTAACCTATGCCTTTCCAAGTGGATATTAATTCGTTCCTTCAGAATTTTCTCCACTGACATGAGACTCACCAGTCAGAAATTCTGTGCTCATTTCTACCACCTTTTAAAAAGTGAAACAGCACTTGCCAGCCTGCAGTCCTCAGACACTTATCTCATGGCCAGAAGGGAATTAAAACATGTCAGAACCCCTGCAATTTCCTGCTTCTCCTCTCACAGCAGGCTCGGATGTAATACATCCAGGCCAAGAGATTTATCTGTTTTAAGCCTGATAGAGCCTCCAATATTTCCTTTGATAAACTGCAAGTTCCTCATAGTCCCTTTTCCTGAATTCTGTATCTACATTCTCCTTTTCCACAGTGAAGGCTGAAGAGAAGTATTCATTCAACACCCTTACAAAGTTCTGCAGCTTTACACACAAATTGTCCCACTGGGCCCTATTCTTTCCCTAGTTAACCTCTTTCTTTTAATGTATTTATAAAATATCTTGGGATTTTTCCCTAAACCTTTTAGTTAGTCCTTTATCATGCCCCTTTTTGCTCTTCAAATTCCTTTCTTAACTTAGCTTTGTTGAGCTGTGTTTTCACTTATTAACAAAAATAGCCTTAAAATTTATTTCCAGAATTTTTAGCCGTTAGTAGTATTCCCATAAATGTTTCTACAAATCGGACCGATTTAAAATAGAATGGATGGATAATCATACAGTCCTGTTGATCACCCCACATTTTTTAAGTTCTTAAAGTTGGCCAGTATTTATTGTCCATCCTGAATCGCAGTTGAGTTGTCCATATTGTTATTGCGTCATATTGTTGCGTGTAGGCCAGATCAGGTAGGAACTGCAGATTCCCTTCCTATAAAATACTTTAGGTGTTTTACTGAATTCAATAATTTCACTATCTGCCCTAGTGGAATTCAAATCCAAGTTCCCAGAGCATTCTTCTGAGATTCTAGATTGCTAGTTCTTCTTTGGACAGCTGATCAAACACTTAATCAATGAGAATTTGTTTCCTAGAATTTGAAGCCTAAGCAACCAATAATGAAGCAGAGAAATTGTTGAAGGCAAAAAAAAAGCCAGAATTAGAGTGGGGATTTCAGCAGGCTGTATCCCTGGAGGAGGTAGCATAGGCTAGGAGTGAAAACGTGGAGGAGTTTAAATTGGAGTGTTGGTAAATAAGAGTGTGAAATAAGAAATCTGTAGTTTTAACTCCAGTCCGAATAGATGGACAATCTTCTAGGCAACATTGCCACAGTTTCAAGGCTGTACAGGCAGGTACAATGGAGTTCAGAGAATAATATTGAACATTTGTGATCAGTAAAATGTTTGCTTCGATGGGAAATAATTCAATTATGGTTGTATAGGACGCTCTACAATAGAATGAGGGTTGACTTTCATGTATTAAGATTAATATTACTGATAAAACTTTACTGTCAAACAACTTTTGGAGTGTACAGGACACAATGTAGTCTGGGTGGGGTACTTTCTATGTCCATAACACAGTGACTTAATAACAATCCTGAAAGGCATTGCTCTTGGACTGTGTGTTGACCAAATCTTTAACCAATCTTGAAAAATGTGGTGCTGGAAAAACACAGCAGGCCAGGTAGCATCCGAGGAGCAGGAGAATCGACATTTCGGGCATAACCCCTTCTTCAGGAAAATGTTTGCTTCGATGGGAAATAATTCAATTATGGATTCCTGAAGAAGGGCTTATGCCCGAAACGTTGATTCTCCTGCTCCTCGGATGCTGCCTGGCCTGCTGTGTTTTTCCAGCACCACATTTTTCAACCCTGGTCTCCGGCATCTGCAGTCCTCACTTTCTCTTAGTTGATCTTTAACCAATCTACCCATCACAGAACATGTATCAGTGGCCATATTTGTAAGAATGACTATTGTACAGTCATCTGTCCATTGTGCTAAATTTGCCAAGTCTAACGTTTCAAAGCTGACCATTCATGAGACGATATGACCTATCAGCAGCAGAATTAGATTTGACAAAAATTGTAACCTCGTGGCAGTACGTTCCACGTTACAATAAAGCTGGGAGATCAATGCTGGCTCAAAGAAGAGTGCAAAAGGCCTTGCCAGGAGCAGAACTAAAAATTCAACCCAGTGAAGCTACAGTTAGCATTGCATGATGCTAGTCCAAATTGTAATCATTACAGCTAAGTAATGATTGCAAACAAGGAACAGGCATGAGCTCTGCAATGCCACCACATCTGGACATTAATGGGGTGGTGGTCAATTAAACAGGAAAAACTTAGAAAGTAGGAAGAAGAACCAACCATTTGGCACATTGAACCTCTTCTGCGGTTCAGTGTGATCAAATCTGATCATCAGTGCTATAGTTGTGCTGTTTCTCATAGTCTTTAGTATCTAGAAATCTATATTTCTTGAATATATTCAGTGACTCGACCTCCACCGCTTTGTGGCAGAGGATTCCACAGGACCCTTCCCTTTGAAGTGAAGAAATGTTTCGTCTACCCGTACCCGAAGTCTGTGACCCCATTGTTTTAGAACCTCTCCCCTTCACAAAGTGGGGAGCATCATCCCTGTCTTTCTATAGAAAGTATATCTTTCTTTATGTAAGAACACTAAAACTGCACCCAATGCTCCAAGTATGGTCTTGTCATGGTCCAGTACAGCTGCAGTAAGATGTTATTATAGAGTCATAGAGGCGCACAGCACGGAAACAGACCCTTCGGTCCAGCTCGTCCATGCCGACCAGATATTCCAACCCAATGGAGTCCCACCTGCCAGCACCTGGCCCATATACCCACGCAGGTGCCTTTTAAATATTGCAATTGTACCAGCCTCCACCACTTCCTCTATCAGCTCATTCACACTCTGCGTGAAAAAGTTGCCCCTTAGGTCTCTTTTATATCTTTCCCCTCTCACCCTAAATCTATGCCTTCTAGTTCTGGAATCCCCCACCCCAGGAAGAATACTTTGTCTATTTATCCTATCCATGCCCCTCATGATTTTGTAAACCTCTATAAGTTCACCCCTCAACCTCCGATGCTCCAGGGAAAACAGCCCTAGCCTATTCAGCCTCTCCCTATAGTCAAATCCTCCAACCCTAGCAACATTCTTGTAAATCTTTTCTGAACCATTTCAGGTTTCAATCCTATCTACCTGCGACTCCATTTTCAAGGAGCTATGAACCTGCACTCCAAGGTCTCTAGGACCTTACCATTAAGTGTATAAGTCACTCAAACCTAATCCCCTTCCAATGAAGGCAGCATACAATCTAGTTGCTTTCCTAACTGCATGTTGTACTTCCCTGTTTGTTTTCAGTGATCGGTGTACACTGGCACCCAGATCCCTACTCTGCCATTCTGCTTTTCCTACTGAAGTGGATAACATCACACTTATCCACATTATACTGCATCTGGCATGTATTTACCCACTTATTCACTTTGTCTCTTCCTCACCATTCCCAATTCCTTCTAGTTTTATCGTCAGCAAGCCTGAAAATATTACATTTAATCCCTTCATCCAAATTCACAGGAATTCTGAATACAGGGCAATCTCGATGGGCGGGGACTATTTTGTTCAGATAATCGATGTTCGGATAATGGAGGTTGTACTGTATCTGGTACCAAGCATTGATGATACCCCAGTGATTACTGCCTTCCACTCCAAAATAGATCCATTTATTTCTGCTCTGTTTCCTGTCCGCTACCAAATTTTCAATCCAATAAAAGCAACATACTGTGAATTTTGGAAATGGACATTGGATTTACAATTCATGCCAGTAAGTTGCCCCTCTTGCAATCCCATGTGTTTTGATTTTGCAGGCTAATCTGTGTGTGAATTTACGAAAATCTTTCTGAAATCACAAATACACCACATCTAGTGGTTCTCCCTCATCTATACAACTAGTTGCATCTTCAAAATAACTCCAGGTTTGTCAAACATGACTGATAAATCCATGTCAGCTATGGCTAATCTCATTACTTATTTTCCAGTGTCCTACTATCACATCTGTTGTAAAAGGCTATAACATATTACCTACTGCTAATGTTTTACTAACCATTCAGCTATGGTTAATCTCATGAATATTTTCACATATCTTATATCTCATGCTTTGTAATAGGCTATAACATTTTACGTACTTCTAATGTTTTACTAACCAGTTTATAATTTTTTTTCTTCCTGTTTTTACGTGCTCTAAACTGTCAGGACTCTTTCAGAATATGCGTAATTTTAGAAGATGGAAGCTTTTCAAATATCCCTATTCTCAACAATAGGGCTCCCAGTATATCAGTGTAAAAATACATGGCTGAAGCATTTGCATCAATCTAAATCTACCCCCTAAATCTGCTTAGTTTAGGTTTTTGCCAGAGCCACTTAAGTGCAGATCTCATTGCAGCTTTGATTCAAACGTGACAGAAGAGCTGAACTCCAGAGGTGAGGTGAAGTGAGACTACCCTTAACATCAAAGCAGCTTTTCACCAGGAACGGTAGCAGGGAGCCCTCGCACAACTGGACTCAATGGGAATTAAGAATCAGAAGGAGGGTGACTCAAAGAAACTCCAATGGTTGCAGTCATACCTGGTGCAAATAAGATGGTTGTGGTTGTTGTAGGTCAATCCATCTCACCTGCATGACCTCTCTGCAGAAGTTGCTCAGAGATGTTTCCTAAGCCCAACCATCTTCAGCTTCTTCGTCAATCATTTTCCTTCCATTATAAGGTCAGAAGTGGGGACATTCACTGATGATTATGCAATTTTTAGCATCACGCTCAATTCCTCACATACTGAAGTTGGCCGTGTTCATATTCAGCAAGGTCTGGAGAATATCTAGGCTCGAATAGAAAAGTGGCAAGTAACATTTGTGCCATTTAAGTGCCAAACAATGACCATCTCCAACAAGAGAGCATCTAACCATCACATCTTGACATTTAATGGCATTACCATTGCTGAATTTCCCCATAAGCATCCTTATCCAAAAGCTGAACAAAAGGAACAGGACAGAGGCAGGTGGTTCTGTGGCAAGTAGCTTATCTCCTGCCCCACAATTCTTGTCTATCATCTTCAAAGCACTGGTCGAGAGTATAATGGAATACTCTCTGCTTTGCTAGATGAGTTCAGCTGTACCACCTAAGAAGTATGAAGGTGTGATTAAACGTCAGAAGAATGGTCATACAGAAAGTGAAGAATTGAACTGAATTGAATTAGCTTTATTGTCACATGTGCTCAAATGATTACAGTGAAAGGTTTAAGTCACCACAGTGCCATCTTAGATATAAAGATACCTCGGTATAGCTTCTTCCATTAGAGATTACTAACAGCGTAAGAATGTCAACAACACATTTTAGGCACACTTTACCTCGGTATAATCCTTAGTTACAGAATAGAGAAATGAAGAAAAGTAAATTACATTACAGCTATAGACAGTATAACTGAAGATTAGAAAAACTAGAAAGAATGTTAAAACGGCAAACATCGCAAGGGCTCTCTGAAGCAGACCAGCACATGGAGCCTCCATGTGGTCTGACTGTTGGCTGCTACTGTACCGTCACACTGGGCCGCTGTGGATCAGTAAATAGCAACAGCAGAATTAGTACAGGCATTGCCATCCAAAATGATCATGATCTGAAGGTCCCGAGTCTGTAAGGTGCTAACTGAAAAATGAGTTGCTATTCCTTGAACTTCCATAAAGCTGAAGTTTGTTAATAATAACTGAATGGGAGAGGGTTGTAGACAGTGTGACAGGTGGTGGATAACCTTTACAGTATAATAAAGAGACTTTAAAATCAGTTATAAATGGAATAGAACTAATAAAATACAGGTTGCAAAATTGTCTCTGAGTGTATTATGATGAATTCTAGGTCAGATCAAGTTCATGCCAGTGATTTGGTATCATCTATGAACAATGAGAGACTAGGGACCACATAAATTTAAATATTGTGCAGTCAGTACCAGTAAGGATAAGAGAATGCAAATTTAGAAGCTGAACTTCAAAGCAATAATAAATATATGAGATAGATATATAATAAATATATTCAACAGGGAAATATTGCTGAATATTGTGAAACAGATACAAGAATCTATAATTGGAACATAGGAATAGATAAGTAGGCACCTCTAGTTCTGCCACAATTCAATGAAATTATAGCTGACCAGGGAGCCAACTCCACATAACCCCTGATACCATTAGATAATAAGTAATTAGCATCAATTGCTCTTTGCAAAGATGATTTCCAAATTTCTGCCACTTTGTGCATGTGGATGTGTTTCCTAATTTCACTCCAGAAAGTTTTTCTCCAACGTTTATGCCAACCCCAGCCCTAGACTCTGCAATCAATGAAAATTGTTTCACCATGTCTGCCTGATCTGTTTCCAAAATGCCTTCAAACATTTGATCACATATATATTGTGAAGACGAAGTATGGAAGTTGCAGATGGATATAGATAGGTTGAGTGATTGGATAAATAAAACTGGTAGATGGAGGATAATGTGCAAAAATGTTAAGTTAGTCACTTCAGCAGGAAGAATGAAGAATCAATCTCAAAGGAGGATGCCCGTAAACAGGAAAGTGTCTTGAAGTGTGTATACTTCAATGCAAGAAGTATACGAAATAAGGTAGGTGAACTTGCAGCGTGGGTTGGTACCTGGGATTTCGATGTTGTGGCTATTACGGAGACATTGGTAGAACAGGGACAGGATTGGTTGTTGCAGGTTCCAGGGTTTAAATGTTTTAGTAGGGTCAGAGGTGGGGG
>NC_057712.1:6532872-6543076 GCF_004010195.1 Chiloscyllium plagiosum | reverse complement strand
TGTCAGAGAGTGTCACAGTGTGTCTCTGCCTGTGTCAGAGAGTGTCAAAATGTGTTTCAGATAGTGTCAGAGAGTGTCACAGTCTGTCAGAGAGTGTCATAGTGTGTCTCTACCTGTGCCAGAGAGTGTCACAGTATGTTTCAGAGAGTATCAGAGAGTGTCACAATGTGTCTCAGAGACTGTCACAGCCTGTCACAGTCTCTCACAGAGTGGATAGGAATAATGTGATCAAGGATAGTCAGCATGGTTTTGTGAAGGGCAGGTCGTGCCTCACAAACCTTATTGAATTCTTTGAGAAGGTGACTAAGGAGGTGGACGAGGGTAAAGCAGTTCTCAACATGTGTGCACATTGAGGGCGAATTTCCTCTGTTTATCTTGTTCATCTGCCACAATGTTGATGGAGAAGTCACTGGAAGATCATAGTCTGGAGTTTTCTTAAAATTCACTTCTGACATTTACTCTGGATGAAGGTGGATCAGAATTAAATAATGAAGCAGAGCATCTGAATGATGATGTGGAGATCTAGATATTTTTAATATCATGAAATATTTATTTTTGAATTTCCTCTGCTAAAGACACTCATTATTTTGCTCAAACATCAATTCTTCATATGTGATATTAGTTAGAAAGTGTTGGTTAGTTGTTATCCATTGAAAGGAATCATACTTAAGCCCAAATTCTCTTGTATATGCTTTCCAGCAAATGTCACTACCCGCTGAAAACAGTACACGCTCCCAGACTTGAGGCTGAATTTTCCCATTGGTAAACTACTTCTTTTGAGTGAGAATTTATGCAACATGGCCTATGTTGACATTTCTCACCCAATTTTCTGCTTTTTAACCAATTGGTTATGCAGCTGGCCTGTCTGATGGAATTTTGTAGTGGGAGAGGACAGTTGGGCTGTGAGCGAATCAGCCCTGACTGACTGTGGTGGCATTTCGTGACTTATTGTCATCACACTTGACCCCATCACAGAGTCTTTCCTGTGGACTTTTTGACATGGTCATTAGGTTGAAGCACATGTGGTGTGTTTGTTGTGCAAGCTGTTGGCACATGTTGTAGCTATGGCACTGTACCATACAATGACACATCCATCCCTTTGACTGTTCAGTGCTTTAAACCATGACAAGCTGCCTGCCTCTACTACTGTATTGCAGAACATGGAGCTGATAGTCTGTAACTTAACACTACAGAGCCAATGAGCTGAAAAGCCATGTAAGCTCACAAAGGCTGGCAGACTCTAAGGTGGTGTGAAGTGAGTAAGCACCGATAAAGTAAATTAGAAAGCATAAAATGCATCTTGCGTAGATGCATGAGGTGTATGTGTATTTCTGTGAATAAAGAGGCCTGACAGAAGTATATAAGTCATAAGTGTCCCTAACCTCCAAAGCAAAATCCCGAAGAACTGAAATCTTGTTTGAGTTAACCTGACACCAGGCATGATTATGTGCTAAGGCTGGTGATTTCGTAAAGCCCACTTAGAAGGGTAAAGGGTGGAAGAGGATGCTGTCCATGGACTACGCAGGAATATTGTAATGAACGCAGAGTTTTCCAAAGTCCTCAGAGAAATGAACAATGAGTTGCCACTGCCAGGAAATGGCTTGGACCTTCATGTCAGGAACTGGCGCCACCTGGTGTCTCAGATGGATAATAGATCCTGCATAGCGATGAGACATGTGTGGCTTGTTATGAGCAGTAACTGGTTGGAAATAAGGTAGTTCCCACACATTAATAAGATTCAGAACTCAACATCGACAATTTGAGTTTTCCATTTTTGTTGTATTTTCCCAACTTCCTTACCATTATCCATGGTACTCAAGGGAGTAGAAACTTCCACCCTGGGCATCAAACCTGGATATGTCATGTCTGACATACTCAATCACACATGAATAAACCAAATAAGCTAACAGGAATATCTGATTAACATACGCTTCCTCTTCGGGAACTGAATGAATGAGGTTAAGCCCTTGATAATGTTTTACTCTATAGTACAGATGGCACAGTGGTTAGCCCAGCTGCCTCACAACGCCAGAGTCCCAGGTTTGATTCCCGCCTCGGGTGACTGTCTGTGTGGAGTTTGCATGTTCTCCCTGTGCCTGTGTGGGTTTCCTCCCACAGTCCAAAGATGTGCATGTCAGGTGAATTGGCCATGTTAAGTTGCCCATAGTATTAGGTACATTAGTCAGAGGGAGGTGGGTTACTCTTTGGAGGGTCAGTGTGGACTGGTTGGGCCAAAGCGCCTGTTTCCATACTGTAAGAAATCTAATCTATATTAAAACTGTTTTGGAATATATCAGCAAAATACCAAGATGCTGCATTTCTTGCTATGATTTGCCAGCCAGCAACTTGGATATTTTCCTTTCCCTGTTGACAGTAACGTTTACTTTGTTAGAACAAATCTCAAAACTACTAACCATTAAAAAACTCTTCTTGTTTCACAGGAAAACAAAGTCCATTCTTGCTCGCATGAGGCCAATAGATGGTGGGATCTCCTGTGCAGTTTCATTGAGCCTTGAGGTAGTCTTGGATTTTGGTCTTCAGCATCCTGCCTCCAGTCTCTTTGAAGTCTCTTCTATTTCTGGCCATTTAGGAGGAAGAATGCATTAAATAGACCTTTTTTCTCACAATTGATTTGTCATCTTTTATTCTCTGAATTCATTTAATCCACAGATCTGTTTTTTCAATAAGAGCATACTGAGGGATTAAAATCTTTCTTCAAGGTTTAATTATTTAAAACCTGGAACAACCTTTGCTTTGGAGAAATTACTGGAGCTTTTGTTTTGCACATATAAAGGCAAACTATTGCAGATGCTGGACATCTGAAATAAAAACAAAAAGTACTGGATAAACTCAGCAGTTATTTCTCGTTTCTCTCTCCACATGCACTACCACACCTGCTGAGCTTCTCCAGATTTGTTTGCCTCAAATTAGTTTTTTCTTCCCCCGTGTGCGATCTGTTTGGTGGGAGGGAGGCATCTTGCAACAGGGATAGGCAAATGTGGTTGGATTAGGGTCTGCCGGGGCACATGCGAGACTTATTTCTGGATCATTGAGTATTTGTGTATGTTGAACATGGATAGCTTGACGTGACTGCATTATTTTTTCTCCAAGCAAGGATGGCTTCATTGGTCAGTGCATTGAGTATAGGACTTGGGAGGTCATTTTGTGGCTGAATAGGACATTGATTAGGCCACTTTTAGTATACAGCATTCAATTCTGGCCTCCCTGCTATAGGAAAGATGTTGTGAAACTTAAAAGGGCTCAGAAAAGATTTACAAGGATGTTGCCAAGGTTGGAGGGTTTGAGCTATAGGGAAAGGCTGAACAGGTTGGGGTTGTTTTCCCTGGACCATCAGAGGCTGAAGGGTGACCTTATAGAGGTGTTTAAAATCATGAGGAGCATGGATAGGTTAAATAGACAAGGTCTTTTTCCTAGAATAGGGGAGTCCAAAACGAGAGTGCATAGGTTTAAGATGAGAAGGGAAAGATTCAAAAGAGACCTCAAGGGCAACCTTTTCATGTAGAAGGCAGTGTGTGTATGACACGAGCTGCCAGAGGAAGTGGTGGAGGCTGGTATAATTACAGCATTTAAAAGGCATCTGGATGGGTACGTAAATAGGAAAGGTTTAGAGTGATATGGGTCAGATGCTGGCAAATGGGACTAGATCAGTTTAGGATATCTGTTCAGTATGGACAAGTTGGACCGAAAGGTCTATTTCCATGGTGTAAAACTCTAAGTTTGATCACTAAGGCTGACCTACGTTCATCAGTGCTTCTTAATATCAGAGATTTACTATGGGAAGGACCTCAGCTACAAACTCATCTGTGTTACTGTGTTCACCACTTCCTTTATCTTTGGTGCAGGGACGAATTGAAACCAAAGCTTTTAAGAGGATCACTTCATGTGTCTTTCAGAATGCTAATGGGTAATCTAGGTCTTAAAATTATGAAAGTATTTGGTAGTGTAGATAAAGTTAAAGTGTAGGAGACCATGAAAATAAGCTGGTCACAGATAAATCCAATACAGAATTCAGAAGAAACAGAAGAGTGATTGGAATGCAGGTTTAACTACCACAAGGGGTAAGCGATAATAAGTACTGCAGATGCTGGAGATCAGGAATCTTCCGGATGTAGGGTTTAGGCCCAAAATGTCGATTCTCCTGCTTCTCGGATGCTGCCTGACCTGCTGTGTTTTTCCAGCACCACACTCTTTACCACAAGAGGTAGCTGAGTAAATACAGGTATTTTAAAAGAAAGGGAGAAATAGAAGGATATACAGATATGGTGAGGTGAAGTAGGATAGGAGGAGACTGATACAGTATGCTGGGTTGAAATTCACTGCTGTAATTTTTATTTTATTAGGCAAATACTCAATGGAGTGAATTGTATTAAAAAAAACTTTGCATTTCTTCAGTATCTCCAACAACTTCTGTTCTTGCCCATTATGATCATCATGTCCATGCATTCAACCAAAGGACCATTAGAGAAACTTATTGGCATTTTGAACCTTTCAAACACGTACCTTGACTAGTCAGAGGCCATGTTATAAGTAAAGCTGTGCCAGGAATTTAAATATGTATTGCAAGCTTTATGACATCACAACCTAGAGAGAGATGTGAATGTGGTCATGTTAGAGCAGAAAGCCAGCATGCGCTCTCAATCCAATGTAATAGGTAGCTATTTCAGTATCACCTGCTCACATCATCATGTAAAGTTAGAATTCCAACAACCCCCTACCTACCCAAGTTTTAAATCATGTACTCAAGATGCTTAGAGAAAAATCTTTCAGTTCACAAGTTCACAGTTCACAACACTGGATCAATATTGTGAGTTCACAGGCATCTTCTTCCTTTCAAAAACTGTACAGCATCAACACATCACACCTGGTTTTAATTTGTTAAACTATAGAGCAAACGTATTGACCAAAAGGTGAACATAAACTGTGAAAGTGTCAATAGACATGGACACATAATCGATATACTAACCCATTGGGTTCTTAACTGAGAGCTTGTACCTTCCTAGGGATCTGTGAGAAACTTTCCACAGTTTTGCCTAAAACCGCTTTTAGGAGAAGAAAAACTATCTAAAAAAAGACAAAGCAAAAGCAGGTAAAAATGTGATCGAGCAAGGCAAACAGGCTCATCCAGCTTTATTTCCCTACCCCTGAATTCTGTGTGATGGTGGTGGCTGTCACTGGCCCCAGAGTGCAAACCCTCAGGATTCAGCTCTCTGTTCCCCCAGTCTCCCCAGATGCTTTGCTATAGTCATCGAGTCATACAGCATGGAAACAGACCCTTTGGTCCAACCAAACCAGGCTGGATGTAATCCTAAACTAAACTAGTCCCACCTGCCTGTTCCTGGCCCATATCCTTCCAAACCTCCCTGATTCATGTACTTACCCAAATGTCTTTTAAACATAGTAACTGTGCTCGCATCCACCACTTCCCCAGGATGTTCATTCCACACATGAGCCACCCACTGTGTAAAAACCTTGCCCCTCATGTCAGTTTTAAATCTCTCTCCTTTCATCTCAAACATATGCTCAAAGTCTTGAAATCCCCCACTCTCGGGGAAAGATGCTTACCATTAACCCTATCTGTACCTTTCATGATTTTATAAACCTCTATTATGCCATTTTAGGTGTATTATTGTCCTCCCCTCCTTCGGTCTCATCTGTGCAAATACACTTCTCCTGTCACCTGGTGGACTGAAGATTTAACAGAGAAATTAGACCTGCTTTTATAATGGATGTGGTTATTCTGTGATTCCTCCCATTATTGTGTGTCACCAGCACTAACTGCACTGAGGCAGTTCAAATGTCCTGTGACTTCAGATCAGCCAATGGCACCCCAATCTCATGTTCCAATTCAAATTTTATAACCTAAGTTAATTTGGGTCCACAGGGGAAAGGATGCTTTTACAATTAATCTGTAAAACTGAACTGAGGAAGTAGAACATAGAACATAGAACATAGAACAATACAGCACAGAACAGGCCCTTCGGCCCACGATGTTGTGCTGAACACTTGTCCTAGCTTAAGCACCCATCCATGTACCTATCCAATTGCTGCTTAAAGGTCACCAATGATTCTTACACTGACACTCCCACAGGCAGCGCATTCCATGCCCCCACCACTCTCTGGGTAAAGAACCTACCCCTGACATCCCCCCTATACCTTCCACTCTTCACCTTAAATTTATGTCCCCTTGTAACACTCTGTTGTACTCGGGGAAAAAGTTTCTGACTGTCTACTCTATCTATTCCTCTGATCATCTTATAATCCTCTATCAAGTCACCCCTCATCCTTCGCCGTTCCAATGGGAAAAGGCCTAGCACTCTCAACCTATCCTCGTACGACCTATTCTCCATTTCAGGCAACATCCTGGTAAATCTTCTCTGCACCCTCTCCAAAGCTTCCACATCTTTCCTAAAGTGAGGTGACCAGAACTGCACACAGTACTCCAAATGTGGCCTAACTAAGGTCCTGTATAGTTGCAACATCACCTCACGCCTCTTGAATCCCTCTGCTAATGAACGCTAATACACCATAGTCCTTCTTACAAGCTCTATCCACCTGAGTGGCAACTTTCACAGATCTATGAACATAGACCCCAAGATGCCTCTGTTCCTCCACCTCACTAAGAACCCTATCGTTAACCCTGTATTCTGCATTCTTATTTGTTTTTCCAAAATGGACAACCTCACACTTGACAGGGTTGTACTCCATCTGCCACTCCTCAGCCCAGCTCTGCATCATATCTAAGTCCCTTTGCAGCCGACAACAGCCCTCCTCACTATCCACAACTCCACCAATCTTCGTATCATCTGCAAAGTGATTGAATAAAGTGATTGAATAAAGAAAGGGAGCTAGTTCATTCCAAATCAGAAACACGTGCTAATTATGCCCCATTAAATTCATAAAGCTAATCAAAATAATTAGATTTTACTTCTACATTTTTGACTAATTAACCACTCTTCTTCCTAAATAAAAACTGAAATTGCTGGGAAAACTCAGGTGGTCTGGCAGCATCTGTGGAGAGAAAGCAGAGTTAATATTTTGGGTCCAGTGATCCTTCTTAGGTGGGTCGCTTGAGTACTTGCATCCACACTGATTCAATTTGAGGTTTTCCTTTATCTTATTCCATGCTTTACATTCCCCTCCATGCCTTTCCTATAGTGTTGATACTAGTTTCTGAAGAACTGAACCATTGACTCTGCTTTCTCTTCACAGATCCTGCCAGACCTGCTGAGTTTCTCCAGCAAATTCTGTTTTTGATTCAGATTTCCAGCTTTCACAGTTCTTTGTTTTATTTTACTGTTGATACTGATGTTGTGCTGCACCATGATCTGATGTAAATAATGGAGCTACATCCTTCTGAAGACAAACAAAGCTTTGGAAGAGCAGGACCAATCTGAAACAAGAATTAGGAGGGATGAAAGGGGTCATGACATATCATTAGCGAGCAGTGTTAAGGAAAACCCAAAAGCCTTTCATTCAGATATAGGGAGCAAGAGGGTAACTTGGAAAAGGGTTGGCCCACACAAGGACAAAGAAGGAAAGTTATGCGTGGAATCAGAAAAATATGGGTGAGATTCTCAATGAGTACTTTGCATCGATATTCACCGAAAAGAGGGACGTGGCAGATGTTGAGGTTAGGGGTAGATCTTTAATTACTCGAGGTCAAGTCGGCATAAGGAGGGAGGAAGTGTTATGTATTCTAAAAGGTGAACAAGTCCCCAGGTCCGGATGGGATCGATCCCAGGTTACTGAGAGAAGCGAGAGAGGAAATAGCTAGGGCTATAACAGATATCTTTGCAGTATCCTTGAAAATAGGGGGCCGGGGGTCCTGGAGAATTGCTCATGTTGTCCCTTTATTTAAGAAGGGTAGCAGGGATAATTCAGGTAATTACAGATCTGTGGGCCTGATGTCAGTGGTACGGACGTTACTGGAGAAGATACTAAGGGATAGGATATATACCTATTTGGAAGAAAATGGGCTTATCAATGATAGGCAGCATAGTTTTGTGCAGGGAAGGTCATGTCTTACAGACCTAATAAAATTCTTTGAAGAGGAAAGGATGTAGACACATGGACTTTAATAAGGTGTTTTATAAGGTTCCCCATGGTAGGCTGATGAAGAAGGTGAAGTAACATGGGGTCCAGGGTATTCTAGCTAGATGGATAGAGAACTGGTTGGGCAACAGGAGACAGAGAGTATTGGTGGAAGGGAGCTTCTCAAAATGGAGACCTGTGACCAGTGGTGTCGCACAGGGATCCGTGCTGGGACCACTGTTGTTTGTGATATACATAATTGATTTGGAGGAAGGTGTAGGTTGCCTCATTAGCAAATTTGCTGATGACACTAAGATTGTTGGAGTAACAGATAGTGAAGGGGACTGTCAGAGAATATAGCAAAATATAGATAGATTGAAGAGTTGGGCAGTGAAATGGCAGATGGAGTTCAATCCAGACAAATGCGAGGGAGTGCATTTTGGAAGATGTAATTCTAGAGCGATCTACACAGTAAATGGAAAAGCCCTGGGGAAAATTGATGTACAGAGAGATCTGGGTGTCCAGGTTCATTGTTCCCTGAAGGTTGCAACGCAGGTCAGTAGAGTGCTCTAGAAGACTTACAGCATGCTTTCCTTCACCGGACGGGGTATTGAGTACAAGAGTTGACAGGTCACGTTACAGTTGTATAAGACTTCGGTTCAGCCACATTTGGAATACTGCATACAGTTCTGGTCACCACATTACCAAAAGGATGTGGATGTTTTGGAGGGGATGCAGAGGAGGTTCACCAGGATGTTGCCTGGTATGGAGGGTGCTAGCTGTGAAGAGCGGTTGAGTAGATTAGGATTATTTTCATTAGAAAGAAGGAGATTGAGGGGGGACCTGAATGAGGCCTACAAAATCATGAGAGGTGTACACAGGGTGGATAGTAAGAAACTTTTTCCCAGAGTGGGGGGACTCAATACTAGGGGCCACAAGTTCAAAGTGAGAGGGGAAAGGTTTAAAGGGGATACGTGTGGAAAGTTCTTCATGCAGAGGGTGGTGGGTGTCTGGAACGTGTTGCCAGTGGAGGTGGTAGGGGCGGGCACGATAGTGTCATTTAAGATGTATCTAGACAGATACATGAATGGGCAGGGAGCAGAGAGATACAAGCCCTTAGAAAATAGGTGACAGGTTTAGATAGAGGACCTGGATCGTGCAGAAGGGCCTGCTCCTGTGCTGTAATTGTTCTTTGTTCTCTTTGTTTCACAAGTGCTGCCTAAGAATAATATAGCTTCCAGCACTACCTTCTAAAAGAGCCTTGAATAAACCTTTTATTGCAAACTCAGAAAACAATTAGTTTATTTCTGTGAACGATGTGGAACTGAACTTACATTGTGTGCCATTTTGATCTGTTCCTTTCTCAAGTATCTGTTTTTTTCGTGAATGCAATGTTTTTGCCGAATATCTTTAATTCAGCCAGTTCCCCAATCTCTGCTCTGCGTTATCCATTATTTATTTCCATGTGGAAAAATACATCTAGACATCAGAATTCCAGGATTTGTAAACTGTGGATAAACTGGCACACTTGATTTAAACAAATTTCGACCTGTCTGTCAATAGCCCAACTGGTTGGTATAATTCCTCACCAGTTAATTATCGTCCAGTTAGAATTAACTTCAGTAAAGAAAAGTACAGGAGAGAAATGTACCGTGTGTTTATATCTGTCCCTGTTACTGGTGTATATCTGCACACGAATACACGCCGAGGGGTGCAGTTTCTGTTAAAAGCTCGTCAGATCATTCAATGGAACAAATACATCGTTCACAGAATTGCTTCCTCCACTGGGGGGATTGGTCGGTTTTAAAATGCATTCCTATCCACCAGCACCAAGTCATTTGGAGAGAGAAAAAAAACCGGTTTACACCCAAAGCAAATAATTTAAAATTCATTTGTATCTGTACCCCGCGCATTTTACGCTCAAGTACAACTTCCAAACTGGATTTAGATGCAGATGTCTCGTCACAAAAGCACGCGAAAAGTATCCCAGAGTCTACTCCCACCCACCCATCCCTAGACAGTGAGTGTCCCCCCAGTCTCTATCCCCCCTAGACAGTGTCCCCCCAGTTTCTATCCCTCCCCAAATAGTGAGTATCCCAGTCTATACCCCCCCCAGATAGTGTGTGTACCCACAGTCTCTATTCCCCCCCCC
>NC_057712.1:6502461-6529782 GCF_004010195.1 Chiloscyllium plagiosum | reverse complement strand
CCGACTTGTATCCCAGTCTCTATCCCCCCAGACAGTGAGTATCCCAGTCTCTATCCCCACCCCAGACAGTGAGTATCCCAGTCTCTTTCCCCCCTTCAGACAGTGAGTATCCTAGTCTCTATCCCTCCCACAGACAGTGTATCCCTGTCTCTATCCCCCCAGACAGTGTCCCAGTCTCTATCCACCCCAGACAGTGAGTATCCCAGTCTCTTTCCCCCCTTCAGACAGTGAGTATCCTAGTCTCTATCCCTCCCACAGACAGTGTATCCCTGTCTCTATCCCCCCAGACAGTGTCCCAGTCTCTATCCACCCCAGACAGTGAGTATCCCAGTCTCTATCCCACCCAGACAGTGAGTATCCCAGTCTCTATCTCACCCCCAGACAGTGAGTATCCCAGTCTCTCTCCCCCCAGACAGAGTGTCCCAGTCTCTATCTCCCCCAGACAGTGAGTATCCCAGTCTCTATCCCTCCCCCAGACAAGGAGTATCCCAGTCTCTATCCCCCCCAGACAGGGAGTATCCCAGTCTCTATCCCACCCTCACCCCCGACCGTGAGAAACCCTTGGTTTTAGTGGTGCATTACCAGATGTCTCAGTTGAGAGAGTGATGCTGGAAAAACACAGCAGGTCAGGCAGCATCCGAGGAGCAGGAGAATTGACGTTTCGGGCAAGACCCTTCATCGGGAATGATGCTGGGAGCCTCGGGGGTGGAGTGATAAATGGGAGGGGGGTGTGTGGGGCTGGGGTAAGGTAGCTGGAGCTAGGTAGATGGAGGTGGGCGTAATGGTGATAGGTCGAAGAGGAGTGTCTAAGTGTGACTCAGTACCAGCTCAGCTTCAACCCCACTGAACCCGACCGTGCTCCCTGTCTCTGTAAGATTTCTTGGCGATTGGTTCAGTATTTCCCACGTGGCTAAGGCTGGGATTTTATTCAGGAGACTGCTGGGTGAGCTGTAAAACACAGGGGCAGGAGGCAGTGTGTGTGTGTGAGAGAGAGAGACAGACAGACAGAGAAGGGCGGCGGAAGCTGTAGACATCATGAAGGAGACCTGGAGTGGAGTTCTCTGCTGTTTCCTTGTGTTCATCGCCCAAGTTCAGGGACTCAAGTATCGCTCTCACAGAGTCCGGACCCAGAGAGCACGGCTCCCAGCGAGGGTTAGATACACCCAGGCAGCACTCCCACAGCGCAGTAATGCTATACAAGGTACAGAAAACTTCGCTCTTTCACCAAAGCCTGATCTTATTAACCATGTCCTTGACTAGGGGAGAGAGAACAGGCAGCTAGGGTCTTATCGCGATGCTTATCATTCGAATCACAAGTAATTTAAAGTGAGTAGTTTAAACATTTAGAATCAGAATTATACAGTACAGCAGCACTGCCCCTTGTAAAATATTTTTCAGATGTATCTACAGAGGACGGTGAGCAGCTGTTTGAAAGTAAACGGACAACGAGGTAATATTTTCGTGAAATACTCTTAAATTAACGAACCCCTAGACTTGATTTTAATCAAGGTAAGGTGTAAGTTGTTTAATTTCCCTTAGCTAAAAACAAGGACTGCAGATGCTGGAAACCAGTGTAGATTAGAGTGGTGCTGGAAAAGCACAGCAGGTCAGACAGATTTTCCTGCTCCTCGGTTGCTGCCTGAACTGCTATTTAATTTATCTTGTTTGGCCGCAAACAGCACTTTCCCTGGAAATCTGAGTTCAGCCCCACACTGAGACAGATTCGTTAGAATGATTGTGAATTTCACTCGATAGTTCCTAAGTTTTAAAACTGTCATTGAACACAATTGGCTTCCATTCGCATTATATCGTGGATTATAACTGTATTAGCTATTGCTGACAGGACCCACCAGGGTACAGAGACCCGGGTGGAGTGCTGAGTTGGTATAATTTGATGGACATTCGTGTCATTAAACAGTGGAGGCGAAAATGTCTGAGTGCAACATTGTCCAGTCCGGTTTCTGCTTCTCTCTGCTGTTTCCTTCGCGCGGATTCATTATTTGCATTTCCACCTTCTAGATGTCCTTTGTACCACATCGTTTTTGGATTCGTTTCCATCAAAGTCTGCCCTTAAGTAAGCGAGAAATGAATCAAAGAATTGCAGGGTGTTGGAAAGCTGACTGTAAAAGCAGAAATTGCCGGAGAAACTCCGCAGCTCCAGCAGCATCTCTGGAGAGAAACCATTAATCTTTCGGGTGTAGTGACTGTCCTTCAGAACCAGTTCTCAGTCCAGCTTTGTCTCCACACCAGGCGAGAGTTGTTCGTTACAGTTAAAGAGATCTGAAAGTTCTCCAGGTTTTGCTGATTGGTTCTTGATTTCTAAACCCTGTCTTTTCCCTAATTCGATTGATTAAATTGGTGAGCTTAATTTTTAAAGTTTAATGTTTTAACCATTGGGTGATCCCCCATGTGGAGAGATGATTTTATGAACAAAGACTGAACAGGTTGGGACTCTCCCCCCTGGAGTTTAGAAGAATTGGGGGTGGGGGTGGGGGATCTGACTGAAACATGTCGGATTTGTAAGGGGTTTGACAGGGTAAATGCTGAGAGGGTGTTTCTCGCCATGGAGAGATGGGGATCAGAGGGCACAGTCTCAGAGTAAAGGGGTACTGATTGAAGACTGAGATGAGGGGGGATTTCTTTCTCGAAGGGTTGTGAGTCTTTGGAACTCCTTGCCACAGAGAGAGCTGTGGATATTTAAAGCGGAGATAGATTGCTCAGTCAGGGAATTAAGGTCACGAGGAAATGCAGGAAAGTGGACGTAAAAAATGTTGAACGGTGGAGCAGGCTCGATGGGCCGAACAGCCTCCTCCTGTTCCTGTTTCTTATGGCCTATGGCTAGTGTTACTTTTGCTAAATTATTTCTTGCATGACGATATAGATACGTTAATGCAGTAATCCTTGCAACACCTCTAAGGGGTGAGCATTTTCGACATCACTTTTGAAATTAATTTCTGATGTCAATGTGAGTAATTATTCTTCCCAAAACCTGCAGCTACAGGCTGGAGAGACAGCGAGTGTGATTTGCAGGAGGGCTGTCGCTTCCCCAATAGCCAAAGTGGTCCAAGTTCGAGAGCATATTTTGGTCGCTGTGCACTGCAGCAGTGCGAAGCTGTTTCCAATTGTTTGGAAGGCAGTGCAACCAGACAACTGCTCCACTGTCACTACCTTCAAAGGACTATGCTTTGTCTAAACTTTGGCTGGAAAACAGAAATAAATGCCAACACCCCGCACTTGTTCAGCACCTGTGGAGAGAGAGAAAACAGAAAGACCAAGGCCAAGTGACGGAAAATGGGATTGGAATACTTAGGTGGATGTTTCTGACCGGCGCAGACTCAATGAAGAGCCTTTTTATTCTGTGCTGTAGTCCTCTAAGGCTGTAAACATAGAAACGTAACAGTCTCAAGTCAGTACAAGAGGAAAGGACAGCAACAAACACAAAGGGAAATCTATGATAGGGTGGAGGGCAGGAGAGACGATATTACCTTGGAAAAGTTGTAATGGGTAAAGTAAATAAAGATCACCTGAGACGTGATTGGTTATAGCAACCACCCGAATGCAACATGAAGGGTTAAGAAATAAAAAGCCAACAGCAAAAAAGGAGGCAGATTTTGTATTGTAAAGATTTGCATCTGTGACCCAGGTTCCACTGCTCCGTCTTAATTCTGATTATTCAAACACTGTGTGCTCTCCTTATTCATGAAGTCTATAATTAATTTTTAATTGACTATTTTGGCATGGCCATAGTTGTAGGCAAATTGATGCTAATTCCGGGGATGACTCTGGGCGTTACTGACAGAAAAGAGGCAACATTTCACCACGTGGCTGGCGAGCAGTAGGAGCTTGAATGGCCAAAAATAAAGGTTTTGAAACTCAATTCACTCGTACCTTGCCCCAAAGACTAAACATTTCCTTTCTACTTTCCTCTGTAAGCCACAGTGTCGAGGTAGCGTGGAAACAAATGACCTATTACAGGCGGTTCTGCTATAACGCGTCTTTCGTTAATTTGCTGTGGCGCGATTGGGTGAGCGGGCAACGCTGTCAGAGCGTGTTGGCTATAACGCGATTGGTTATAACGCGATCAGATGCTAAACACAAAATGTTGTCTGTATTGCACGATTTTGCGGGTCTCACAGGAACTCAGCTATCGCGTTCTGGAAGGACTGCCAGCATTTAGGACAAATTCTAAGGCTTATTAAAATCAACAAGGAACTGTGTGGAGTGAATAATAATATTTTCTTTTCCTGATTTGTGTATCTCTAGTTTTTCCGATGTCTTTGGTTGCTTTGCTTTGTGTGACAGCTAATTTGCTTCCTTTCGCTCAATGAGAACATTATTCTGTCAACACCACTCCACCCGACCCTTTGATTGGCTCAGTTGGCTGGTTGGTCATCTGTGATGCACAATGATCTCAATAGTGTGGGTTTAATTCCTGCACCAGCTGAGGGACTCTCTCCTTTCACCTGAGGTGGGGATACGTTTAGGTTAAACCACCACCAGCCTCTCTCTGATGAGAGAGCAAAAATCTCAGACAATGGTGACTTTACTTTGACATTTGAGAACCTTTTTTATTTCTCTTCTTATCGTTCTGACTGCTCCTACTTTTCCTCTTGATTCTACAACCCATGTCAGGAGGTCAGCACTGAAATACAAGGAAAAATGCTGTGAAACTAAATTTTGTATTTTTAATTTCAAACTTTTCATTCGAAACAAAATGGAAAAGATATCAGCCATCAATTTGTTAAAAAAAACATATCTCCCTAATTAACACTGAACCAACTGAGCCCTGCTAAATGAACATAGACACCTTTGACCTGCCAAAGAGTAGGAGCTATCATGAGGAAGGAAATTCAGGCGATTCACCATTTACAAAAAAGCACCAGTGGTTGTACTAGAGCTGCCGATTTTTGGCAAAAGTCTGTGGATTCCATTTGAGGAAAGCCCTCCCTGTGTGAAATTCTGCGGTTATTCTTTAGTTTGAGCTCTGTACCCTCAAACCAAATAGGCCAGTAAAATGATGCAAGAACTTTGGTGGATCTGATTTTTTTTTCTGTTAGCTGGAAAAGAAGGGTCCTCAACATTGGAGGAAAATAAGGTATTTTTACCAAGGTGGGCGAGTCTAAAACTAGAGTACATTAGTTCAAGGTGAGAGGGGAAAGATGTAAAAGGGACCTAAGAGCCAAGTTTTTCACACAGAGGGTGATGTGTGTATGGAATGAGCTGCCAGAGGAAGTGGTGGAGGCTGGTACAATTACAATATTTAAAAGACATCTGGAAGGGTATATGAATAGGAAGGGTTTAAAAGGAGATGGGCCAAATGCTGGAAAATGGGACTAGATTGGGTTAGGATATCTGATCAGCATGGATGAGTTGGACCATGCTGTAGATCTCTATGAGTCTCAGTGGTAACATTTGCAAATTATGTACATACTCCCGTTTTCTCTATCTCCAGCAACATCCCCTCACACTCTCTCAGAGTTGTCCTGCACACCACAACCCCGTCTCCCCACCCCAGATCCAATTCATTCTTTGGATCATTCATAAGAAATCTTTTCCCTTCCTGTCAGGCATTGTGAATGATGATTTATTATCACTTGCTGTCTACAATGAACAACACAGTAAAACACAGTGAAAAGCTTTAACCTTCACCACAACTTGGTACCAATTTGAATAGTTTAAAAATAAAAGAGTATAGCTGTAAGAGAGTCCATCTTCATTCTGCTGTCTCTGCCAGCAGTTCTGAGCCCTGACCTGGTTCACCAAAAACAACTGTGCCACTGCCCCTCTGCTGCTAGAGGTGCCATCTTCTTATCACTGGACCCACCTCACCAAGGAGTTGCCAATGCCAGATCCCATGCTAGACCCACACTCGTCCAGTAACCAGGATCCTCCTGCTCTGCTGTTGCCGCTGCCTTGCTGATTACCAGGAGTCCACAGTTCTGGGCCCACCACAACCAGGAGTCCCTGTCTCCACTGCCAGGCTAGGCCATCATCTCACCAAGAGTCCTGCTCCGGTTGCACACCTCTACGATGCTATCTGCTCCGCCACCAAAAGGAAGTAGATGAAGATGAAGAAAAAGAATGAAGACAAAGAGGGTAAGGAAAGAAGGGAGGAAATGGCAGATCTGGAGCGGATGGGCCCAGGAACCTAAACACTGCCTACCTTGCTGATGCCACCGTCTTGAAGCACCATCCTTAAGAAACATAAGCTGCAATAACTCAGAGGTACCCACACCCCTCTGGAACCTTCCCTCTGACTCAAACCCTTCCCTGCCCCACCTTCTTGCCAACTATTTCCCATGCCCATGCTGAACATCTGTACTCAGCAAAGGATTTCGCTTTATCCCTTTATGCCCCACCTCAACGAAGTTTGGGAATGGCATGATGTCAAACTCTTCTTACCTCGCCTCCATCTCTTTAGAAAAGAATCCTTCTCCTGTCCCACAGACCCCCTCAACTCCAACACTCTTCCTTCACCTGGACCCCTCCCTCCAGCCATTTATCTGCACTCAGTCTATTCATCACAAACTGTCAACATTTCATTGGTCACCTTGAGTTTTCTGCTCCCCTCACCCATTCCAACTTATCTCCCTCTGAACTGACTGCACTCCATGCTCTCAGATCCAACCCTGCCTTTGTCATCAAGCCTGCCTACAAGGCCGGTGCTGTTGTCATCTGGCATACTGACCTATACGTTGCAGAGGTTCAACTGTCTGCATCCTCCACCACTCTCCTTGGCCTGGCTGAGCTCATCCTCACTTTGAACAACTTCACCTTTAACTCCTCTGACTTTCTTCAGATCAAAGGTGTGGCCATGGATACCTGCATGGGCCCCAGTGATACCTCTCTGTTTATGGTAGGACATGGAGCATTGCTGGTTCCAGTCCTAGTCTAGCCCCACCCACAACTCTTTCTCCATTAACATTGGTGACATCTTTGGTGCTGGTTCCCTCTATTGTCCAGAATTGGAAAAAAATGACCTATTTCACTTCCAATTTCCGCCCGGCTCTCATCTTCATTTGGTCCATCTCTGACTTGTCTCAGTCCCTTCCTCAGCATCTCTGTTTCCATTTCTGGGGATATGTTGGACACCAATGTCCACTACAAGCCCACTGACTCCCACAGTTAACTTGACCATACATACTCTCACCCTGCTTCCTGTAAACACTCTATTCCATGGTTCTGGTTCCTTCACCTCTATCACATCTGTGCTAATGATGCCAACCTTCACAGGGGGGGCCTCAGAAATGCCCAACCTTTTCTTTTACCAAGGATTCCCCAGCACCATGGTTGACAGGGCCCTTAGCTGTGTTTGACCCATCTCTTGCGTTTCAGCCCTCACTCCTTCCTCTTCCCTCCCACAGCAGTGATAGGGTCCCCTAGTCCTCACCTACCATCCCACCAGCATCCACATCCACAGGATCAATAGCCACTACCTCCATCATTTCAAGTGGGATGCCACTGCCAGACATATATTTCCCTCCCTTCTCTTGTTGGTTTTCAGCAAGAATCATTCCCTCTGGGATGCCTACTCCACTCCTCCTTCACTCCCAATAACTTCCCCAAGTCTCCACTGTACCTTCCCCCGCAACTGCAGAAAGTATAACTCCTGCTCATTTATCTCCTCTCTCCTCACTATTCAAGGATCCACACATACCTTTGAGGTAAGGCACTGATTTGCCTACACTTCATTCAATCTAGTCTATTGTATTGGCTGGTCATAATGTGGTCTCCCCTACACTGAGAAGAGAAAAGCACATTATGTGACCACTTTGTAGAGCACCTATGCCCTGACTGTAATAATGATTCCTTGCTTCCAGTTCCCCTCCGCTTCAACACACCCCTACATTTCCGGGCCAGCATTCCTGTCTCAGGCTTGCTGCAGTGCTCCAGAGAGGGTCAACACAAGCTGGAAGAACAACACCCCATCGTCCACCTGGATTCCTTTAAGTCTTCGATGCTGCATTAAGTTTAACAACTTCTGAACATGAACACCCCCTTCCTTGTTTGTTCCTTACCCCCATGCCACTGGTGGCTGTTTTGTATGGGTTGTTCCCAGCACAGCTAATCTATTTTTAATCACTTACACTTCTCATTAGCACCCCACCCAGCATTTATCCCTCTCGGCTACGATCAGCAACCCCTTTGTTTGTCTATCCTTTATTTTCTCTTTCTCTATCTCTCTAGGCACTGTCTCCATGTACTGTATTCAGATTCTGGAGAAGCAGATGATCATTGACCCCAATGTTTGAATTTCCATTCATATATCTCTAGATTTTGCTATCAGATTTAGCCAGCAATGAAACTCTCAGTGAGATTATTTCAGCAAGATCCAGGCTACAAATCAGATTGGAAATATATGTAAAAATCATAATAAAAAATTTGAAATATAGTCAGATGAGGGGAAGAGAGAGCAGTGACATAGACAGAAAAATGTAAAACATGATTTTGTACTTTCAGTGTCAAATTCCAAACTGTCCCTACCTTGTATTCAGTTCTACAGCATGTCCCTGTCCATCACCCTGGCTTTACCAACTTTTACAAATATCTATTGAAGCACTCTGATATCCAAACCTTCTTCTGTATTTACCATATCTATTCCTTTTCCCTGCTATGGTTTCTTTTCTTATTGACCATCTCTCAATGGATTTATGAAAAAAATTGGTCCTCTTATTTGACGAAAGACGTAGTGACATTAGAGGCAGTTCAGAGGAGCTTCACTAGATTGATTCCAGAGATAAGGGGTTTGTCGTGTGAAGAGAGATTGAACAGCCTATACTCCGGAATTTAGAAGACTAAGGGGAGATCAAATTGAGGTATTCAAGATGATAAAAGGTGTGGATAAAATAGACATGGAGCAGATGTTTTGTCTTGTGGGGCATTCTAGGATGAGAGGTCGTAGTCTTAGGGGAAGGGGTAGCAAATTTAAAACAGAGTTGAGAAACTACTTCCCTCAAAGGGTTGTGAATCTGTGGAAACTGCTACCTCAAAGTGCAGTGGATGTTGGGACAGTGAGTAAATTTAAGGAGGAGTTAGACAGATTTTTAATTGAAGGGTTATGGAGAGACGGCAGAAAAATGGGGGCGAGGAGCATATCAGCTATGATCAAATGGTAGAACAGACTCAATGGGCTGAATGGCCTAAATCTGCTCCTATATCTTGTGAACTTATGACTTCTAATAAACTTATTAAAATTTCTGTTTGAGCACAGTGCCTAAAAGTTATTCACAAAAGCAAAAACATTTATAGAGCAAACTATGTACAATTACCAGAAATAATAAGCAATTTGTTATCTCACTATCGGACTGTGGCATGTTATAAATTTGCAATTTGATTTCCTTTTATTTTAAGAAACTGTCTGGTTCTTGATGTCATCATTGCCATAAAAGTTGGGAGATGATGGGATAGATCAAGAAGGAGCTATGTGGTGATAGTAAGTTTGGATGCCTGTACAGTCAAAGAAAATGAATTAGAAAGAATGACTAATATGGCACAAAAGGGATCTGGGTTTGATTCCAGCCTTGGGCGACTGTGTGGAGTTTGCACATTGTGTGTATTCCTCCCACAATGCAAAGGTGTGCAGGTTAGATGCCTTGGTCAGGGGGAAATGAGTCTGGTTGGGTTACTCTTCGGAGGGTCGGTGTGGACTTGTTGCAGCTATGGCCCTATATCCACACTGTAGGGAATCGAAAAGTCATTAGGTTAGATTACTTACAGTGTGGAAACAGACCCTTCGGCCCAACAAGTCCACACAGACCCGCTGAAGCGCAACCCACCCAGACCCATTCCCCTACATTTACCCCTTCACCTAACACTACGGGCAGTTTAGCATGGCCAATTCACCTAACCTGCACATTGGACTGTGGGAGGAAACCGGAGCACCCGGAGGAAACCCACGCAGACACGGGGAGAATGTGCAAACTCCACACTGTCAGTCGCCTGAGGCGGGAATTGAATCCCCGGTCTCTGGCGCTTTGAGGCTGCAGTGCTAACCACTGTGCCACCGTGCTGCCCATAAAATTAATTGGGCACTTTTGCACAAGTCATGAAATGTGGGCTCTTTGGTTTTCAAAATTTGCTTCCGGAATGTGCTCCAAATCTTACTTCGTGCCATTAAGATTTTTGTTACCTTTTCTGTCTATGTCTACCACTGCGAGATGTTACTAATTTTACTTTGTTGTGTTCAATGTGACTTGGACGAATATCTCAATGTAGTTGCAGATTCTGGCCAGGAGGTGGTCTTGATTAGTGAGGTTCTAAAGTCTCTCACAAACTTTTTACCACCTTGTACATCAAAAGAATTAAATGAACAACATACTAGTTTTAAGTAAGTATGTTTTATTTCAACAAATGTATGTATTTTTTAAAAAAAAATTTGTTCCTTTCACAGAAGCACAATGTAAAAGTCAGCCGCAAGATTTGGTTTTTATCATCGATAGCTCCCGCAGTGTTCGACCCCAGGAGTTTGAAAAGGTGAGAGTCTTTCTGGCTAAGATGATTGACACATTGGATGTTGGACCTGATAGGACCCGAGTGGCTATTATCAACTATGCAAGCAGTGTGAAGGAGGAGTTCATGTTCAAAACCTACAACAACAAGAAAGACATGAAGAAAGCAGTTTATCAAATCGAACCCCTTTCAACCGGTACTATGACAGGTTTGGCCATTGACAGTGCAATGAGGAAGACATTTACGAAAACTGCAGGAGCAAGACCGGAGGAACTTGGTATCGCCAAAGTAGCCATCATTGTGACGGATGGCAGGCCACAGGACCAAGTGGCAGAAATATCTGCAAGTGCTCGAGCTTCTGGTATTGAAATCTATGCTGTTGGTGTAGACAGGGCTGACATGCAGTCACTGAGACTAATGGCCAGTGAACCATTGGATGACCATGTCTTCTATGTGGAAACATATGGTGTGATAGAGATGCTGACGTCTAAGTTCATGGAGACTCTTTGTGGTAAGCTATTTCTGAAACCACTATAATATGGATTTTCATGTTAAATGAACAAAGTTGCAAGTTAATACTGTATTGTGCAATTTTCGGACCATGAATTTCCATGGTAGTTAGAAATGTTTGCTGTCTACAATATGTGGATCAAGTAGGTTGAACAAAAGAAAGGGTTGAAGTCTGGTTTCAAAGAAAATGAGTTCTTCAGAAATATAATGAATAATTTGAAAATCCTGGCACAGAGGAAGATGGTTGTGGTTGTTGGAGTTCAGTTGTCTCAGCTCCAGGACATCTCTGTAAGAGTTCATCAGAGGAGTACCATCTTCAGCTGCCTCATTCAGCGGAACTTCACTGCATCACAAGGTCAGATGTGGAGATTGCACAGCGTTCAGTTCCATTTGCAATTCCTCAGACACTGAAGCAGTCCACATTAAAATACACTAAGACCTGGACAATATCAGGTTTGGGCTGACAAGTGGCATATGTAATTTAGGCTACTCAACTGCCAGCCAATGACAATTTTCAACAAGAGAGAATTTAACCATCATACCTTGACATTCAATAACGTTCCCACCACTGAATCTCCCATTATCAAACTGGGGCTTACAATTGACCAGATACTCAACTGGATTGGCCATAAAAATGCAATGGGTACAGAAGCAGGTCAGAAACTAAGAATTCTGCAGCAAATAGCTCACCTCCTGACTCCCCACAGCCTGCCCACCATCTGCAAGTCAGGAGTGTGATGGAATATTCCCCACTTGCCTGGATGGGTGTAGCTCCAACAAAACTCAAGAAGCTCGACACCATCCAAGAAAAACCAGCTGCTTTACTGGCATCACATCCACAGACATTCGCTTCCTCCACCACTCTGACTCAGTAGCAGCAGTGTGTACCATCTACAAGGTGCACTGCAGAAATTCACCAAGGCACCTTAGTCAACCCCATGACCACAATCATCTCAAAGTATAAGGTCCAACAAATACATGGGAACACGGCCACTTGCAGGTTTCCCCTGTAAAGTACTCACCATCCTGACTTAGAAATCCTGGAATTCCTTCCCTAAAGGCAAATGGATTACATCGGTCCAAGAAAACAACTCACCACCACCTTGTCAAGTACAACTAGAGATAGTAGGACCAACCATCGATGCCCACATCCCATGAATGAATAATAAAAAACAGGAGGGTTGATAGAGCAAATAGGGAGAAAACTTTCATTTGGAAAATGGATTAGTAACCAGAGGACATAGATTGAATATACTTGATGTAAATAACTAACAGTCAAATTGAGGTAAATATTTTCACAATACGGGTTGTTGAGATTTGGCAAGCTCTATGCAAAAGGACAGTGGAAGCAAATTTAGTGGGAACATTCAAAAGGCAAAATTGCAGGAGCCTCAGTCTCTGCAATGATCCAACAGGTTTGAGATTATTTCAGTTTGTCTGGATGAGAGTGAAGGCTCCATGGCAGATGAGGTAAGTGACCATGGCACAGCAGTACAGGAATTACTCAGGAAGTGTGAGTGAGAATGCAGGTTGCAGTAGTAGGGGAGAGTATAGTAAGGGGGATTGTTACTTTCCCCTGCACCAAACAACATGAGGCCAGGTGGCTGTATTGTCTGCCAGGTGCCAAGGCTCAGGACATCTGCGCAGGGTTAGGCGGGAACATAAGAATGGAAGGGCAAGGATCCAGTCATCATGTCCAAGTGGGTACCAGTGATATGGGCAGGACAATTAAGGAAGTTCTGCATTGTCAGTTTGAGGAATCAGGCATTATATTAAGGAGCAGAACCTCAACAGTCATACTTTCTACATTATTACCCAAACCACTTGCAAATATTTGGAAAGCTAGTGTGCTTCCAATTAAACCTGTTGGACTATAACCTGGTGTTGTGTTATTTTTAACACTTTCAAATGTTACAGTATAGGGCAAATCAGATTAGAGAGATGAATGTGTAGCTCAAATATTGGAGTGGGAGAAATGGGGTTCTGGTTTGTGGGGCAATCAGACAAGAACTGATGAAGGTGGGATCTGGGCCGGTGCTGGTAGCTCAGTGGCTAGCACTGCTGCCTCACAGCGCCAGGGACCTGGGTTCAATTCCAGCTTTGAGCAACTGTCTGTGTGGAAGTGCATATTCTCCCTGTGTCTGTGTGGGTTTCCTCTCGGTGCTCCAGTTTCCTCCCACAATCCAAAGACGTGCAGGTTAGATGAATTGGCCATGCTAAATTGCCCATAGTGTCCAGGGATGTGTAGGTTAGGTGCATGAGTCAGGGGTAAATGTCGGGGAATGGATCTGGGTGGGATACTCTTCGGAGGGTCAGTGTGGACTCGTTGGGCTGAAGGACCTGTTTCCATACTGTAGGGAATCTAATCTAAGTCTAAAACCTACATGACTATGGAAGTAGAGAGGATTTTAAACTGAATAATAGGGACAAGGGATCAAATTTGGGAAGAACAAATCAAAGCCTGGTCTTGGATAGAGGAAATGTATTAGTGTAGGAAATGATATACTGACCATAACAGGAAGTGATAAGAGTATGAATCTAAGAGTCAACCAATAGTTAAGAATAGAATTTACAAATAGTGAAAAAGGATAAAGCTAAAACCTCGCTGTGTGACTGCAGGTAGTGAGAATGCAAATAGAAATGAATAAGGATGAGCTGGTAGTTATTCCAAAGGCATGGCTGTAGGATGATGTGAATTAGGGCCTGAATCTTGAAGGGTAAAGGACATTTAGGAAAGTAGAAAAGCTGGCTAGATGACTTTGCTCGTTAATTAGCTAATAGCTAAAAGAGTGGGATGACAAAAGTTTGGGAAACCATGCTATGGTCGAAAGGAGAAATGATAAAGGCAAAAAGTCACTTTTGGGAGTGGTGTACAGTCTCCCAACAGTAACCATGTAATAGGGTGAGGTGTACAGTCACCCTAACAGTAACCACACAATAGAGTGAGGTGCATAGTGCCCCTAACAGTAACCATGCAATAGGGTGCGGTGTATAGGCTCCTTAATAGTAACCATAAGGTAGAGTGAGGTGTTAAGGAAGAAATAAAGAGAACTAATCAGAAAGGTATGGTGATAACCATTCAAGATTTTAACAGGATGAATTAAATATATATGTTTCATTAGTCTGCACAATGCATGAGCCAAGTAATATTCCAGGACAATAATAAATCAGGAGGTGGAAGGGAAGGAGGATCTCAATAAAATCGCCATCAGCAGAGACATGGTACTGAGTTAATTATTGGAGCTGTAAACTAACAGGTGCCTTGGTTCTGATGGACTTCATTCTAAGGTTTTAAAAGAATTGACGCAACAGTTTTGCTTTTCTAAAACTCCCTTAATTTGGGACCGTCTCATTAGATTCAAAGACATTAACTAAATTACAGGTCAATTAGCTTAATGTCTGTCATAGGGAGAAGCTATTGTTAAAGACATCATAGTAGGGCTGAGGTAAATTTAAGGAAGTCAGGCAGAGTCAACATGGTTTGTGAAAGGGAAATTATGTTTAACCAATCTATTGGGGTTCTTTGAAGAATTAACTTGTGTTGTAGATAAAAGGAAACTAATGATGTAAAGTACTTGGGTCTCCAGAAGGCATTTGATAAGGTGCCACATCACACTTTATTGTAGAAAATAAAAGCTGATGGCCGAGGTGGGTAGTATATCCTAGTGGAAGGATAACACACTGGTGTGCAAATAGGAAGCAGAGAATATGTGTAAGTGGGTCTTTGTCAAGTTGGCAAGATGTAACTAGTGGTGTGTCACAAGGATCAATGTTGGGACTTGAACTAAATAAAGCCCAAAAGAACTGCGAATGCTGTAAATCAGAAAGAAAAAGAGAAATTGTGGGAAAAGCTTAACAGATTTGGCAGCAGCTGTGGAGAGAAATGAGACCCTTCTAAAGGATCACTCCACCCGAAATGTTGAACTCTGCTTTCTCTCCACAGATGCTGCCAGACCCGTTGAGATTTTCCAGCAACTTCTATTTTTGTTTGGGTTTTGTAAACTATCCAAATAAATGATTAGATGAAGGGATGGAAGGTATGGTTACCAAATTTGCTGATGACACAAAAAAAGGTAGGAAGCCAAGTTAGGACACAAAGGAGGTTATGAAAACATATTGACAAGTTAAGTGAGTGGGCCAAGATGCTACAAATGGAGCATAATATGGGGAAATGTGAAATTGCCCATTTTAAAAGGAAGGATAAAAAAGGAGCATCTTCCCTAAAAGGTAAGAGATTGCAATGCTGTGAGCTACTGAGATCAGGATGTCCCAGTGCACCAAACACAATAGGGAGTTAGATGGACGTACGGCAAAGAATTATTAAAGTCAAGAGTGTGGTGCTGGAAAAGCACAGCAGGTCAGGCAGCATCCGTGGAGTAGGAGAGTAGATGTTTTGGGCAAAAGCCCTTCATCAGGAATGAGGCTGGGGGTGGAAGGTTGGAACTGGGATAAGGTCGGGGAGGGGAAATGAGGAAACTGGCGAAATCCACATTGATGCCACGGGGTTGCAGGGTCCGGAGGTGGAAGATGAGGTGTTCTTCTCCAGCTGTCGGGTGTGAGGGAGTGGCAATGGAGGAGGCCCAGGACCTGCATGTCCTTGGTGGAATGGGAGGTGGAGTTGAAGTGTTTGGCCACGGGGCGGTGGGGTTAGTTGGTGCGCAAGTCCCAGAGATGTTGGGACAAGTAAACAATCCGTAAGTAGGCCTCCTGTCTCCCCAATATAGAGGAAACTGCATCGGGAACAACGGACACAGTAAATAATGTGTGGAAGTGCAGGTGAAAGTTTGATGGATGTGGAAGGCTCCTTTGGAGCCTTGAATGGAGGTGAGGGAGGAGGTGTGGGCGCAGGTTTTGCAATTCCTGCGGTGGCAGGGCAAGGTACTGGGAGGGGAGGGTGGGTTGGTAGGGGGCATGGACCTGATGAGGGAGTTGCGGAGGGAACAGTCTTTATGGAAAACAGACAGAGGTGGGGAGGGAAATATACCTTTGTCCATTTGTAGATGATGGAAATAGTGGAGGATGATGCAATGTATACAGAGGTTGGTAGGGTGGAAGATGAGGACCAGGGGGTTTCTGTCCTTGTTGCGGTTGGAGGGGGGCAGTCTGAGGGCGGAGGTGGAGGAAGTGGATGAGATGTGTTGGAAAGCATCATCAACCACATGGGAAGGGAAATTGCGGTCTTTAAAGAAGGAGGCCATCTGGTGTGTTCTGTGCTGGAACTGGTCCTCCTGGGTGCAGATATGGTGGAGGCAGAAGAATTTAAGATAATAGAATGTTATCATTTACTGAGGGGAATTGAATAAAATGTTAAGGAGGGGGTTATGCTTCAATTATATAGTGACAGTGTATCTGTAAGTACGAAACACAGTATTGTAGTTAAGGAAAGATGTAAGCAAGTGGTGGGTGGCAGATTGGGGGAAGTTTCCCAGAATAATACCGAGAATGAGCTGCTGTCCTATAAGGAAAGATTGGGCAAACTAGGCTTGTACCTGCGGGGATTTAGAAGAGTAAGGCACAACTTATTGAAACAATATAAAAATTTGAGGATTGTTGAAAAGGCAGAAGGGGAGAGGATGTTTCCCCTGATTGGCAAATGTAGAATGAGGGTCATTTTCTTTAAGATCTGGGGTCACCATTTCAAACTAGATTAGGCAAACTAGACTGAGAGAGTCGAGAGTCTTTGAAATATAAACTTAGAAGCATAGGAAGGGGAACTCTCTTCCTGAAAAGATGGTGGAAGCAGAGTTCTTAGAGAGTTGACAGGTTGTCAGGGGGAGGTGGGAGTGTGGAATTGAAGTCAGAGTAAGATGGCAGACTGGGAAGCTAAGTATCCTACACCTGCTCCTCATTCATTTGTACATAGCTGTACTTAAAGAGGTCTAACTTGCAGGTTGGTGGGCAGTAAACTGGGGGATGCAATTGGAATGCTTTTTCAAAGAATCAGCACAAACTAGATAGACAGATTGTCTCCTATTGATGGAGGATGTATGATTTTACTATCGGAAATTAAACTACAATGAGATTTGCGTTACATTTCCACTGGCAGCTTTTCCAAGGGATTTTGAGGCCATAACATATTTTAAAGTGGATTTTCATTGGGCCTACATTATTAAAATGCTAAATGTTATGTAATAATGGCAATATCCATAGATTTTTAAAAGATTTATGTGAAGCAATTTTACCTTTGTGGTGGAGGTAGGGGAATGTAAATTGTGTGTAAATGCTCCAGTTGACTTTAAGAAATAAGAGCTCCTTTCTTTCACTTCTCTTTGCTCTGATGTCAAGTTGATCAATCACCAAATTTAAATGCCAGATTTCAAATACTAATACATTTCATACTAAATTTGCAAATGCCTACTCAAAAATAAAAATTTAAGAAGGACGGCATGGTGGTTAGCACTGCTGCCTGACAGCTCCAGGGACCCAGCTCAATTCCAGCCTTGGGTGACTGTCTGTGTGGAGTTTGCATGTTCTTCCCGTATCTGTGTGGGTTTCCTCCGGGTGCTCTGGTTTCCTTCCACAGTCCAAATATGTGCAGGTTAGGTAGATTAGCCATGGGAAATGGGTTACTGGAATAGAGTAGGGAACTGGGTCTGGGTGGGATGCTATTTGGAGGGTCAGTCCAGACTCGATGGGCCGACTGATCTCTTTCTGCACTGTGAGGATTCTATGATTCTATTTCATTCCATGTCAGTACCACATAGTTAGCTCCAAGTATTCTAACTAAAATGATCTAACTTCGAAAGAAGATCATTTGTAATGACTTTGATCCAGCAAGTTAATTATGCTAATCATAGGAATGGACAAGGAGCTCACCATAACGCCCACCGGTAGCTGATGACCCACAGTACACATATTCACAAAGAAACAGATCAAGGTAAGAGGAAACCCCCAAGGCTTATTCTCCCTGCACTAGAAACAAGGGACAAAAGACATCCCTTAAGGGAAGTGAAATCAATGTCAGAATATGGACAATCCCTTAAAATATGGGATGGTTAGTCACATGATCAGAAAAAGTAGCTAAATCACTTTTGCAATACACAAAATGTAGCAGAATGGCAGAGTGTTAGGGCTTCATCACATTGCAGACTTCTCTAGGACTCAAGTTGTCTATGATTTCAGTCATGTTGGCTGTAATCCTGTATCTACCCTGTGGCAGGTTTGGTGATGGGAAGCCTGCCACCTTCTACCTCCAGCAATTAGGGCTGGGCAATCAATGTTGGCCACACACGTGATATTCACACGCCACATACAAGTAAAAGACAATAAAAGGAGAAAGAACAAAGGTTGTTAAATTATAAATCATTACACGTGAATTCCAAATAATCTTGCAAAATATTGAATGGGCAATGTAAATAAGTGAAAACTGATATTTGCCATTATAGCATTTTTAAAAATACTGTTCCCACTAAGTGTCCATAAAAATATTGAAAAGTTATGACACAGAGAGAGGCAATTCAGTGCATCATGTCTATGATATCTGTATCACTTTCTGCTAAATTATTGTTGAGTGGTTTGTCCAAATAAGGACGAAGTGATGAGATTGCATTATCGCTTATTTATTTATGGTGACCCCAAATGAAGGGGCTTGCAGGAATAATAATTCAAGTATACAGTGTTTAATACAACTTATTGCTGTAAGGGTCCTGGTTAAAACACTTAAGATTAAGATCCATTAGAATAGGTTACTTAACACTTGGTTTCATAAGTTACATTGCTTGTTGATATGCCAATGAGAAATTAAGTTATGCCATTTTTGTTCTTAATAAATGTTCCATTTCCATCTAAAGTGACTATCATAGCCTTTTCTTAAAAAAGAACGTGTTTCAGGTTCAGATTTCTGTGCCCTGGGAAACCACGACTGCCAGCAAATATGTGTGAGTACAGCGAGGTCATATTACTGCAGGTGTCGTCCAGGTTTTACATTGAACGAAGATCGGAAGACCTGCTCACGTAAGTCATCAACTATCAGGAGTTTGCCTGTTCGAAAGGACAGGGTGATTCTGTGAGTTTGGATCTGGTTGAAGGTGGTAGGAAATTGCCTTAGCCCTTAAGATGTGGAAAATAATGATCAAACATTCTTCCACAATTCTTGCAAGGTTTTAGAACTTTCTTGTTCTTGCACTATGAGTGCAGATACTGGTAATAGATTAATCTTCTGAGAGGTTACACATTAAAAAGATATTGAATGGATTGCCCAAGGAAGGAAAATGGTCTGAACTTTCCATGCCCATTGATGACAGCCTGGTTGATGGCATGGCTGGCAAAGCGATGGTGATAGTATCAGGAGGAGGGAACAACATCTTCTTGCTGATATGCCATATTGCCAGTGGTGGGAAAATTGGTGATTAAGAGGCTAATTGAACTACATCAGAGGCTCATTAAGGGCCCCTCCTGCTCTGCGGTGATTTCCAGATAAATTGTGGTGACTCCCAGAGTTTATAAATGGGACACTATCAGTATTACACATCTTTAATCGGCACATTATACTTCATAGAGGGACCCCCTCTGGCACCAATGGCTGTCCGCACAGCAGTGATACCACCTCAGCTTAATGAGCACTCCAACGGCTTTCCCCATTAGGTCTCACCTTTCTCCAAATAGACATACTTATCTTTGATGGCAACCTTACCATCTCCTTGGTTAGGCTGCCTCAGCAATGTCATCAGCCCAGCCCGATCGGGGTCAGCCCCCACTTTCAGTTCAATGGTAGGACTTCAGCATCACTGATACAAGTCAGACCAGTGTATTTTTAGATCGTTCCTTTAAGTTATTTAATGCTCCAAAATAGGGATGAAGTCACAAGATATGAAACATAAGATTTGCTTTCATGCTAATGTAAATGTAACAGATTCCACTTTTCTACTCAGGCTCCTTGAATGGTTTCGTTGCTGTTTGGTTATTCTAGTGTTGTTCAATAATATTCAAAACCTTTATCACCATTTTCACAGTGCTCCATGTTTGATCACATTATCCCTTTAAAATATTTTTAATAAAACAGTAAGCTGTTTATTTATTATTATTGCTCTCATTAGGGTACATGAATGAATGTTAAATTGTTTATGAATAAGATACATTAACTTTAATGAAATATTTCAGGTGCGAATATATGTGCCACTGGAAACCATGACTGTGAGCAAATCTGTGTAAATACCCCAACGGGCTATCACTGCAAATGTCATCCAGGTTTTATATTGAATGAGGACCAGAAAACCTGCTCACGTAAGTCCCAAACCAGTCCTGAAACTCGTGGGCCTTGCTATATTCTGATGGACATGGTTTACCTGTAGGAACATAGTTGGTTGTAGGTGGCATGAGCCAAATTATTCAGTTTTCGGGTGAAGAATGTATTCATATAGTGCTACGTCTGGCACTGCTAGATAGGCCTTTCCTGTTTCACTCGGGACAGCTAGTGCCTTGGATTGCTAGCTATAGATTGCACTTCAATGGTTTGGTTTCAGGTTGCTGCATTTACCATTACATGGCCCAACCTACTCATGTGAGATTAGATATCCCAACTTTGGACAAATCAGGTTCTGGTAACATCTGCATTGTCCAGTCCTAAAAGGAGAAGCAAGAAACAGCCAGATAATTGAGAGTCAGGCACCCTGGTTGGAGGTGAGCTAAATGTTTGGACATTCTTTCCATGAGAATTTATCTGGAAGTACTCTGGACTGTTTGGGGAATTTTGGTATATTTTGCACACTATTGGGTATCAGAGGAACAGGCAATCTGACCACACAGGGCCTCCAACAGATACTTAGACAGCCTCTGAGTCTTCAGCCTAACACAGAGCTGGCTCAGCTGGCAGGTTTTACAAGCATGCTCTCTATCATATTGGAGCAGGTCTGATTCATGCCTCTTCGCAGGCTAGACAATGTATCCAACATCTGGATGTGCATGTTCTCCAGCAATATCCTGTATTGCAGCCTCATTGACTCGCTCACCTGATGTCTCTCTTACCCTCCGGTGAATGGGTAAACAAGCAAATGTTTCATAAAAGCAAAATACTGTGGATGATGGAGATCTGAGAGAAAAACAGGAAGTCCTGGAGAAACTTAGCAGATCCAACAATCTCCATGAAGGGAGAGGAGAACAGAGTTCTGTTTCAAGTGCAATATGAGCTGACATTTCATTCCGCCCTGGTTGTAGCCCACTCGTGCCATGACCTGTCATGAGCTTATCTCTCTCACATCCAATATAAGTGCAGTACCATAGGCTGATGCAGCAATGGAGCAAGAGACTGGACCTCTACATTAATGCTGTGTTATTGCTCTGTCTCCTTCCTCTGGGTGTACTATGTTTGGGCAGATGACCATTCTTTGGCGTCTGAAAGTATGAATTCAAAAGAGGAATATGGACTGGTTTAGGGGTGTGAAGCAAGTGTCACACTGTCAGCAGTTTGCCTATTTTACTGGAAAACAGGATGAGGATGTGCTGGCAGTAAAAAAGAACATAATGCTTGCAAGATGCAATCATTATGCTCATAGTTCTCAGTGACATTAGATGCTGTGAGCACCGTCACAACAGGTTCGACAATGCTGGGAGCCATCTGTGTTTAAGAGATGCAAATGTTTTTGCCCTCCACTTGCTCTGCTCCAGCTCCCTTTTATTGCCTTATCCTGCAAGAGAAAGGGTAGAATGACCTTGTGTTTGGATGGTATGGCCACCAAGAGCTGGAACCATGTGGCCGCCATAAGAGGTAGTGTGAAGCTAGCAACGTTATTACGTTTCTGAGAATATCAGGATATTAGGCCTAGAATTGAGTTCCAGGGACTGGGGGTGACAGGGACGTGGTGCACTGAGCAGTATGAGAGACTGTAGTTAATAAGTAACATATAACCTGACTAATTCACATGAGAGCATTAGACCTAGAATCCTAACAGTGTGGAAGCAGGCAGTTCAGCCTATCACATCCACACTGACCCACCGAAGGGCATCCATATAACCCTGCATTTCCTATGGCTAACCTACCTAGCTTGCACACGACAGACAATTTAACATGGCCCAATCCACCTAACTTGCACATCTTTGGACTGTGGGAGGAAACCAGAGCACCTGGAGGAAACCCATGCAGAGAGAGTGTACAAACTCCACACAGACAGTCACCCAAGGGTGGAATCACACCCAGGTCCCTAGCGTTGTGAGGCAGCAGTGCTAACCACTAAGCCACCATGATATTTATCTAACTTCCAGATCTTTAGCTCCAACCTCCTGTGGTTAGCATTTCTGGCTAACTGCTGTCACTCCTCTCTAAGAGCATCCCTGTGGGTTGCTGAGTTTCAGGGATGGGCTCTTCTCTTGCCCACTTTTGGCACCAGCACTGTACCTGCCTTTGTGTTAAATCCACAAGAATTTTAATTGCTGCAATCATTTTTTTTCCAGCTTAATTGCAGACTAAGGCCTGAGATTAGATTCTCTACAATATGGAAACAGGCCCTTTAGGGCAACAAGTCCACACTGACCCTCTGAAAAGTAAACCGCCCAGACCTATTCCCCTAATCTATATTTATCCCTGACTAAAGCACCTAACACTGTGGGCAAATTAGCATGGCCAATTCACCTGACCTGCACATCTTTGGACTGTGGGAGGACACCAGAGCAAACCCATACAGACACAGAGAGAATGTGCAAACTCCACATAGACAGTCACCTGAGATGGGAATCGAACCTGAGTCCTGGTGCTGTGAGGCAACAGTGCTAACCACTGAGCCACTGTGCCTTCTTTAAGAGGAGCAGGTTGCCTGTTGCACCTAGTGTGTAGCAATATGTCTGTATTTCCTGTCACTGGCAGCAGCTTGGTGACATGGGAACCATGCAGAAATTGTTTCGATGAGGTGGGAAGACAAATATTGATTCTTATCCACATCAATTAGAATGAATATGGCCACAAATCACATACTCCTTGCCCTAAAATATGGACAAGTGGCCTGCTTCCATGCTGTAGGGATTCTATTCTATAAAATAGTGAATCAAATCCTGCAAAGTGGAAGAGATCAGTTCTAGGTATCATTATGAGGTTCACATGCTCAGCATAGTACTCATACATAGCCACGGCCTATATTTCCATAACCACTGTAACATTATAAAATGTCACAACATACTTCACATGAGCATTAACAAAGTTTACCAAGCTACATGAGGGGATATTAGTATAGTCGATCAGAAACTAGATTGTACAACTTTTGGAGGAGAAGAGAGTGATATGGAACTTCAGTTAAATTGGGTTAACGACTACATGTAACTACCCTCTGAAATAGCAAAACGAGTAGCTCAGTTTTACAGCTAATCTATTACGAAGATCCGTCATCACTTTCTCAGGGCAGTAACTGTAGCCTTGCTCATATCGCCCATGTGAAATATTACTAACAGGACATTTTCTTCTCCTGGGCAATGTTTATATTGACGTTGCCAGTTTATTTTCCTGTAAAAAATGTTAGGTTGTTTTCTTTTCACTAATTTTTATGGATAAGATATTTTATTGAAATATTTCAGGTGAGGATATTTGTGCCAATGGAGACCATGACTGTGAGCACATGTGTGTGAGCACAGCAACATCGTATTACTGCCAGTGTCGTCCAGGGTTTACATTGAATGAGGATCAGAAAACCTGCTCACGTACGTAATTTACCATTAATGTGTTCCTTCCAATCTTTCAAAGGTATCTCACTTGAACAGACCAACAAATACTAACAAGTCCATGTGCAGAATCTAATAGGTAGATAGCTGATTGGTGTGAGTAACAGGTGGTGGATTCAGGCTCCAATGTCCCTATCACCTTTGGGACAGACTCATGCCATCGTTTACGCACATCATATGTGGCATGGCTAGATCCTCGCTAGGCAGCAATGAGTTGCTAATTGATGGGGATCATTGCTTGTTGATCATTGCTTGTAGATTGGCGTCTTGTTAACACGCCAATCTACCACATTAATATTCAGCTTCCCATCTTACCAAACTTGTCAAACAAGTCCACCGTTGAGGAAAACACAACAAGGAAATCGGAGCAGCTTCCTGGCTGCTTCAGCTAGCTGCTTGCTGTAAATTACCTCCATGTTGGAAACTAGGCACCAACATCTCAGCACACCTTCCATGGTCTCCAGGCACATGCACCTCATGTCCATAGAGATGTGCCAACCTCTCAGAATCCTCACGGCCCCTCTCCAATCAACTTACGAGATGCTCTCTACTATAACACTGCACCTTGAACTGCCAGAACAACTCACATTGTAATGTTGCAGCAGTGACAGTGTGAATTCAGAGACACACACCCAGCTCAGGGATTAGCCCAGATTGTATCTCAGGGCTTTTTGCCTCCGATCATAGAGCACAATGACTCTGAACTTACCGGCATGCTCTCAGTACCCCTGAGTCGTTGGTCTTCCCTTGCTTTTTCCACGTTGCCCCCTTAGCCAAACTTTCTAGACTTAAATTATTGCTGTCTTGTTGATTCACATAGTGCAGACTCAAAAACTGGGAAGCTTGTCATCGTTCTGAAGACAGATCATCGGACCTGGAACTGTTTCTTTCTGCACAGATGCTGCCAGATCTGCTGAGTTTCTCCAGTAATTTCTGTTTTTGTTTTGGATTTCCAGCATCTGCAATTTATTGCTTCTTTTGTTTTGTTCAGCTTGTCACAATCGTCAGTAATCTTCAATTAAGTCAAGGAGGATAGCCTCCATTCAGGGTTTCCTAGCACAGTAAATCGGGGTAACCTTTGATATCAGCCCCAGGCCCAGCTCAGAGGATGGGTCACTCAATCTGTAACATCAACTCTGTTTCTCTACACAGATGCTGACAGACCTGCTTAGCTCCTCCTGCAATTTCTATTTTTGACTCTGAGGTGTGGCATCTACAGTTATTCTGTTTTTAATTTGGTCAGAGTTAGGATCTTCATAAAGAGGCGAGGAGCTGGAAGATGGGCAGACCACCACCATCTTAACTGTTTTGGCCCTAATGTTGTTGCTTTTCTCCTGCAATGAGAGAGAGAGAGAGAGAGAGAGAGACGGGCTGTATTACAGCAGGTGAAAGTGGGGGGCATTGGGAAAGTGGGGGAAAATTGGTCCAGTTGGGGTGATGTCCTGAATGAGTGAGAAGGCAGTGCTGAGGCCAATGTGTTGGCTGGGTGAGAGTGAATGGGAACGGTGTTGCAGGCATTAGTGAGAGTGGTAGAACTTGAACCTTCATGGCAAGTGAGTACAGTGGCAGAGTTAGAGGGAATGTGGAATATCAGAAAAAAGGTGGTGGAACTTACCCTAGCAGAGTTGTGATGGAGACTGACCTTCTTCCTACAATGCTGTAGGAGACTGCTTTAACCCAGATCGCAACATTGGACCAGGCTGGCATGGTCTGACGTTGTGAGTTCCACAGCTGGTCTTGGTGGAGGAGGAAATCCCATGTCATTACCAACCTGTCCTCCAGGACTTCCGGGACCCTGCCCACAAACTGGGGCAACTATTTCCCCTTGAGTGCAATGTCCAGGGCAAATGTCAGGAGCCATGCAGGGTAGCCTTGGCCTAACAGTTAGTCTGGGGTGCAAGATGGTTTGGTGAACAGGATGTCGGTGAATTCAGAATAGCCACTGAGAAAAGAGGTGTGGTAAGATGGGATGGGAAATTGGATGTTAGAGACACCAAAGAGTTGTGGTAGGTCATTAATGAAGCACATTTGGTCAGATACAACCAGAGACATTGCCGGGTCTTGCAATGACAAAACTCTGAATAAAAACACAATGTAACTCAAGCTTAGCCAAAAAAGAAGGTAAGGTTCAGCCCTGTGTGTTCTGAATGGCTGCATCAGTCTGGATATTGGAATCAACTAATTCAGAGATTCAAACTAATATCAGAACCACTATTCTCAATTTTAATTAAAAAGGTGCTTCTATTTATGGATTAACTTAATTATAGATGTTAGTCAGAAGTTTCAGAATCTATTTTCTCTGATAGTTTGCTGTCCAGGTAACTTATGTTCAAGCTCATTATTTTATTAACTTTTACTTAAATATTGAATATCAAAACAGATAATAAATCACACATGGGTACACAAGTCCAATGAAGGGTGTTCTCTTTCAATATTATTTCAGTGAAAATCACAATTGTCTTTTAGTCCATGACTGGAAACAATGATACAAATCCTTCAATATAAAAATAAACATTTTAAGATGATATTAGAGGAAGTTAACAGGTCTAGCATGTTATCCATTTTTATTAATAGCAAGCTGCATTTATATTAATTTGATGGGAGCATTGTCAAACTAACTTGTTAATGAGACAAAAGAGAATGTGTGGCTGGTGATTAAAAACTTGGTCAAAAAGTTATGAATAAAGGAGGAGACCAAGATAGAGCTGTAATACACTCTAATCTAACAGTACATGGTTGATTATAAAACATGTAATTAACAATCTACATTGTTAGCTCTGATTTCACCCACTGCCTACAGCTCATTTGTACAAATAGCCCTAATGATACCCACCTAGATGTCAGCACATTAACTGTAGATTTTCTCAGTATAGCTACAATAATTATTTGTAATAGTTTTACATGAAATATCTTGATTGTGATTATTGCTACAATCAAAATACAGCAATTCATTTTACATTTATATCCCTCACCAATTTTTGTGGACAAGATATTAAATTTAATGAAATATTTCAGGTGAGGATATGTGTGCAGTTGGAAACCATGACTGTGAGCACATCTGTGTGAGCACAGCAACATCGTATTATTGCCGGTGTCGTCCAGGTTTTACATTGAATGAGGATCAGAAAACCTGCTCACGTAAGTCTCCCACCATTAGCCTGTTTTTACCCACACTGTTAATGTTGTAAACAAATGAAATTAATTCATAGAATTGTTCATAAATCTCTCATGGGTAGGTAATGCCATAACTATGGTATTTAATTCAGTAAGATGAGTTCTGGTAATGCAACTGGTACATCTGAAATTGTATGTTACGACAGAAACTCAGACATCCTGAATGATCAGTAGAGTCATAGAGTCATAGAGATGTACAGCATGGAAAGACATTTTTCAGTCCAACCTATCTATGCCGACCAGATATCTCAACCCAATCTAGTCCCACCTGCCAGCACCCAGCCCATATCCCTCCAAACCCTTCTTATTCATATACCCATCCAAATGTCTCTTAAATGTTGCAATTATACCAGCCTCCAACACTTTCTCTGGCAGTTCATTCCATACCCATACCACCTCTGTGTGAAAAAGTTGCCCCTTAGGTCTATTTTATATCTTTCCACTCTCACCCTAAACCTATGCTCTCTAGTTCTGGACTCCGCAACCCCAGGGAAAAGACTTTGGCTATTTACCCTATCCATGTCCCTCAAAATTTATAAATCTCTATAA
>NC_057712.1:6437763-6502346 GCF_004010195.1 Chiloscyllium plagiosum | reverse complement strand
GGAGCTATGAACCTGCACTCCAAGGTCTCTTTGTTCAGCAACACTCCCTAGGACCTTACCATTAAGTGTATAAGTCCTGCTAAAATTTGCTTTCCCAAAATGCAGCACCTCACATTTATCTGAATTAAACTCCCTCTGCCACTTCTCAGCCCATTGGCCTTCTGGCCAAGATTCTGCTGTAATCTGAGGTAACCCTCTTCGCTGTCCACTACACCTCCAATTTTGGTGTCATCTACAAATTTACTAATTGTACCTCTTATGCTCACATCCAAATCATTTATGTAAATGACAAAAAGTAGAGGACCCAGCACCGATCCTTGTAGCACTCCACTGGTCACAGGCCTCAAGTCTGAAAAACATCTCTCCACCTCAATCCTCTGTCTTCTACCTTTGAGCCAGTTCTGTATCCAAATGGTTATTTCTCCCTGTATTCCATGAGATCTAACCTTGCTAATCAGTCTCCAATGGGGAACCTTGTCGACCACAAACACCATTTCACCCAGATATCTCGATGACAGTCTGCTAATGTCACTTCAGTGCTTGGCAGGAAATTAGATGCATGTTGGGTTGCAAATGTCCTCTAATACAGTCTGACAGGCAATCAGCCATACCAATGATTTCTGACAAGCCCGATACCACTTTTTTTGATTAATAATTGTACATTTGCTTATATATCTGACATAAATAAAACGATTTTGTGGGCAATGTTTTAGTTTATGATATTTGCTCCCGTTAAAACACAACAATGAAAACTAAGGTGTTTTTCTTTATCAATTTTTGTGGTTAAGATAAAATTAATGTAATGAAATATTTCAGGTGAGGATATGTGTGCTATTGGAAACCATGACTGTGAGCACATCTGTGTGAGCACAGCAACATCATATTACTGCCGGTGTCGTCCAGGTTTTACATTGAATGAGGATCAGAAAACCTGCTCACGTGAGTGACTTAGCAATATCATGTTGTTTATCTAAACTTCCACAGATCACTCAATAATCCCAGCAAATATTAATATTAATGTGTTTTGCTCAAAGTTTCATTATTAATGTTGAAAATGAACTAAAATGATTTCTAAAAATGTTAATCTATCACTCCAAAGTACATACGTCCATATTAGGGTAAGTATTTCATTAGGAGTTCTCATTATAAGTCTTAACTGCACTAAGTATGAGAGGAAATCATTAAAACCATGCATCAAGTTGGAAAGAGGTATTTCTGAGTGATATTATGAAGTTCATCTATCGAGCTTAAGACCTACATTGAACCATAACAGCAATTTGCATTAATATAGCACATGTTACACACTAATATAATCCAAGGCACTTCTCAGGAGCACTGTCAAACAAAATGTGTCATTGAGTCATGTGAGGACAGGTAAGAAACTGATGAGTTAAAAAGGAACAGCTTGATGGAGGAGATGAGGGTGGACAGCTTAATTTAACTCTGTCCGAACACTGCCTGATTGGTTCCGATATCTCCTGATGTGTCCTCGCAAGCAACTCAATCCACAAATAATCTCCAAGATCACCTATCAGCAAGACCAATTGTAGGTTTTCTTACATTCCTCACTGAAATACTTCTAATAACACATTTATATTTGCAATATTAGTATTTTGATTTTGGCTACAATTAAATTGCAACAATGAATGCCAGATTATATCCTTCATCAACTTTTGTAGATACAATCCAATTATTTAATGCAATGTTTCAGGTGAGGATATGTGTGCTATTGGAAGCCATGACTGTGAGCACATCTGTGTGAGCACAGCAACATCGTATCACTGCCGGTGTCGTCCAGGTTTTACATTGAATGAAGATCAGAAAACCTGCTCACGTAAGTGACTTAGCAATATCATGTTGTTTATCTAAACTTCCACTCAATAATCCCAGCAAATTATTTGTGGGCGGCACGGTGGCACAGTGGTTAGCACTGCTGCCTCACAGCCTGAGACCCGGGTTCAATTCCTGCCTCAGACGATTGACTGTGTGGAGTTTGCACGTTCTCCCCGTGTCTGCATGGGTTTCCTCCCACAGTCCAAAGATGTGCAGGTCAGGTGAATTGGCCATGCTAAATTGCCCGTAGTGTTAGGTAAGGGGTACATGTAGGGTATGGATGGGTTGCACTTCGGCGGGTCGGTGTGGACTTGTTGGGCCGAAGGGCCTGTTTCCACACTGTAATGTAAACTAAACTAAACAAATATTAATATTAATATGTTCCATTCTATGGTTCATTGTTAATGTTGAATATCAACTGAAGTGATTTCTAAAAATGTAAATCTATCACCCCAAGTTACAGCGTGCATATCAGGGTAATTATTTCATGAGGAGTTCTCATTATAAGTCTTAACTGCACTAAGTATGAGAGGAAATCATTAAAAACCATGCATCAAGGTGCAAAGAGGTATTTCTGAGTGATATTATGAAGTTCATGTATCCAGCTCAAGACCCACATTGAACCGTAACAGCAACTTGCATTAATAAAGCACCTGTTCCACACTAATATAATCCAGGGCACTTCTCATAGAGTCATAGAGTCATAGAGATGTACAGCATGGAAACAGACCCTTCGGTCCAACCTGTCCATGCCGACCACATATCCCAACCCAATCTAGTCCCACCTGCCAGCACCCGGCCCATAATCCCTCCAAACCCTTCCTATTCATATACCCATCCAAATGCCTCTTAAATGTTGCAATTGTACCAGCCTCCACCACATCCTCTGGCAGCTCATTCCATACACATACCACCCTTTGCGTGAAAAAGTTGTCCCTTAGGTCTCTTTTATATCTTTCCCCTCTCACCCTAAAGCTATGCCCTCTAGTTCTGGACTCCCCGACCTCAGTGAAAAGACTTTGTCTATTTATCCTATCCATGCCCCTCATAATTTTGTAAACCTCTATTATTTCACCCCTCAGCCTCTGATGCTCCAGGGAAAACAGCCCCAGCCTGTTCAGCCTCACCATGTAGCTCAGATCCTCCAACCCTGGCATCATCCTTGTAAATCTTTTCTGAACCCGTTCAAGTTTCACAACATCTTTCCGATATGAGGGAGACCAGAATTGCTTGCAATATTCCAACGTGACCTGTACAGCCGCAACATGACCTCCCAAATCCTGTACTCAATACTCTGACCAATAAAGGAAAACATACCAAACGCCTTCTTCACTATCCTATCCACCTGCGACTCCACTTTCAAGGAGCTATGAACCTGCACTCCAAGGTCTCTTTGTTCAGCAACACTCCCTCGGACCTTACCATTAATTGTATAAGTCCTGCTAAGATTTGCTTTCCCAAAATGCAGCACCTCACATTTATCTGAATTAAACTCCACATTGTCAAACAAAATGTGCCATTGAGTCATGTGAGGACAGGTAAACAACAGATGATTCAAAAAGGAACAGTTGGATGGAGGAGACAAAAGTGGACAGTTTGACTTAACTCAAGCTGAACACTGTCTGATTGGTTCAGATATCTTCTGATGTGTCCTAGCAAGCAACTCAATCCATAAATAATCTCCAAGATCACCTATCAGCAATTTTGTGGAACACCAGTTGTAGGTTTTCTTACCTGAAATACTTCTAATAACATATTTACATTTGCAATATTAATATTTTTAAATTTTGCTACAAATAAGTTGCAACGATGAATGCCAGATTGTATCCTTCATAATTTTTGCAGATGCAATCGAATTATTTAATGCATTATTTCAGGTGAGGATATGTGTGCAGCTGGAAACCATGACTGTGAGCACATCTGTGTGAGCACAGCAACATCGTATCACTGCCGGTGTCGTCCAGGTTTTACACTGAATGAGGATCAGAAAACCTGCTCACGTAAGTGACTTAGCAATATCATGTTGTTTATCTAAACTTCCACAGATCACTCAATAATCCCAGCAAATATTACTTTTCAAGTGTTTCACTCTATGTTTCATTGTTAATGTTGAAAATCAACTGAAGTAAAATTAGATTACATTAGATTACATTAGATTACATTACAGTGTGGAAACAGGCCCTTCGGCCCAACAAGTCCACACCGACCCGCCGAAGCGAAACCCACCCATACCCCTACATTTACCCCTTACCTAACACTACAGGCAATTTAGCATGGCCAATTCACCTGACCCTGCACATCTTTTGGAGTGTGGGAGGAAACCGGAGCACCCGGAGGAAACCCACGCAGACACGGGGAGAATGTGCAAACTCCACACAGTCAGTCGCCTGAGGCGGGAATTGAACCCGGGTCTCAGGCGCTGTGAGGCAACAGTGCTAACCACTGTGCCACCGTGCCGCCCACAACTTCATAAGTACTTCATAAAAATGTTCATCTATCACTCCAAGGTACATATATCCATATAGGCTATTTGTTTCAGTAGTAGCTCTCCTTATAAGTCCTAATTGCACTAATTTATGAGGGGAAAATCATTAAAACCATGCATCAAGGTGGAAAGAGGTATTGCTGAGTGATATTGTGAAGTTCACATATCCAGCTCAAGACCCACATTGAACCATAACAGCAACTTGCATTAATATAGCACCTGTGACGCAAATCAAGGCACTTCTCAGGAGCATTGTCAAACAAACTGTGTCACTGAGTCATGTGAGGACAGGTAAGCAACAGATGGGTCAAAAAGGAACATCTTGAAGGAGAAGATGAAGGTGGACAGCTTCATTTAACTCTGGCTGAACATTGCCTGATTGGTTCAGATATCTTCTGATGTGTCCTAGCAAACAACTCAACCAAAGATAATCGCCAAGATCACCTATTAGCAATTTTGTAGCGCACCAATTGTAGGTTTTCTTGCATTCCTCACCTGAAATATTTCTAATAGCACATTTCTATGTGCAATGTTAATATTTTTGTTTTGATTTTTGCTGTAATTGTAGTTCAACAATGAATGCTAGATGGTATCCTTCATTAGTTTTTATAGTTTAAAGATGTGAGGAGAAGATTTAAAAGGAACCTAAGGGTCAACATTTCCACACAGAGGGCGGTACATGTATGGAATGAGTTGCTAGAGTGGTAGAAACTGGTATAATTACAACATTTAAAGGGAATCTAGATGGGTATATGATTAGGAAGGGTTTAGAGGGATATGGGCCAAATGCTCGCAAATGGGCCTAGATTAATCTAGGATGACTGTTCGACATGGACGAGTTGGACAGGAGGGTCTATTTCCATGCGGTACAGCTCTATGGCTCTGTGAGTCCAAATATTTCAGGTGAGGATATGTGCGCAGTTGGAAACCATGACTGTGAGCACAGCAACATCGTATTACTGCCGGTGTTGTCCAGGTTTTATATTGAACGAGGATCAGAAAACCTGCTCACGTGAGTCTCTCACTGCTAACATGTTGTTCAACCACACTTTTAGTGTTGTAAAAGAAACTAAATCAATTCATAAATCTCTCATCCATAACTGTGTTATTTAATTCAGTGAGATGAGATGTGGTAATGTAGCTGGTACATCTGAAAGTGTAGGTTACGACACAAACTCAGACATCCTGAATGATCAGTAATTCACAAACACCACTTCACCCAGATATCTCGATGACAGTCTGCTAATGTCACTTCAGTGCTTGGCAGGAAATTAGATGCATGTTGGGTTGCAAATGTCCTCTAATACAGACTGACAGGCAGTCAGTCATACCAATGATTTCTGAGAAACCCTATACCCACTTGTTTTGATTAATAATTGTATATTTGCTTATATATCTGACATAAATAAAACATTTTTTATGGGCAATGTTTTAGTTTATGATATTTGCTTCCATTAAAACAGAAGAATGAATACTAGGGTGTTTTTCTTCATTAAAAACTTTTGTGGTTAGGATAAAATTAATGTAATGAAATATTTCAGGTGAGGATATGTGTGCTATTGGAAACCATGACTGTGAGCACATCTGTGTGAGCACAGCAACATCGTATCACTGCCGGTGTCGTCCAGGTTTTACATTGAATGAGGATCAGAAAACCTGCTCACGTAAGTGACTTAGCAATATCATGTTGTTTATCTAAACTTCCACAGATCACTCAATAATCCCAGCAAATATTAAGTGTTTTACTCTTTGTTGTTGAAAATCAACTAGATTGGTTCATAAAAATTGAATGGACTAAATGCCTTAAATCAGAAACACAAACAGAAATTGTTGGAAAAGCTCAGCAGGTCTGGCAGCATCTGTGAAGAGAAATCAAGAACTTAAGTTTTACATCTAGTGAGTCTGAGGAAGGGACACTGCACCTGAAACGTTACCTCTGATTTCTTTTCACTGGTGCTGCCATACCTGCTGAGCTTTTTCAGTAATTTTGTGTTTTGGTTCATAAAAATGTTGGTCTATCAAAAAAGGTACATACTTCAATATTAAGATATTTATCTCTATAGGAGTTGTGGTTGTAATTCCTAATTACACTTGTGTATGGGAGGAAGTCATTGAAACAATAGACCAAGGTGAAATAGGTATATCCGAGTAATATTAGAAAGTTCACATATCCAGCACAGGAACCACATTTACCCATAGCAACAATTTGTATTAATGTTGCACCTCTGATGCATTAATGCATTCCAAGGTACTTCTCAGGAGCACTGCCAAACAAAATTTGTCACTAAGTTATGTGATGACAGGTAAGCAATAGCTGAGTCAAAAAGGGACATCTTGAATGATGAGACAAAATTAAAATGCAACAATGAATGCCAAGGTTTCTTCTTTCATCAATTTTTAGAGAAATGACTCATTTATTTAATGGAATATTTCAGGTGAGGATATGTGTGCAGTTGGAAACCATGACTGTGAACATATCTGTGTGAGCACAGCAACATCATATTACTGCCGGTGTCATCCAGGTTTTACACTGAATGAGGATCAGAGAACCTGCTCACGTAAGTCTCTACTCAATGGGTTTACCCTGTGATGATGGCCGTGGATTATTCTGTGTGGTTATATCTTGTTGTATGAGCCTAAACATTACCTTTGTCCTTGTGATAACACAGAAGTGACCACCACAGATTCTTTGACACATAAGCAGAGTAGAAATTTCCCATTTTCTGTTGAAGTATTATGTCGAGTGAGTTTAATGGCACTCAGTCTGCCATCATTTGGAGCAATTTTTCTCATGTAAACTTCCACTCTTCATCACATCAACTTTGGAATTGAGCTCTTTCATGCTCATCTCATGTAATCTCAGGAGAAGCAGAAGAGCTCACCATTGCTGGGATGTTCTGGCCTATTTCTGCTCATTGAAACTCAGCTACACACCACCATATGTGCTGTAACTGTCCCTCACATTGTTACACAGACATAGCGCAGAGAGAAAATCTCATTCCCGCTTTGCACAAAGGGACCTCGAGATGCTCCCGATGTAGAGGAAGGCCATCTTTCTCCTACTGACGGTCAAATGAAGTCACATCACCAGACACAACCAGCCTGGGCACAGACAGTGGTCTGCAACAGTCCTGTGTCTCAGGGAATGCCCAGCAGCACAGGATAAAGGTTAATAATCATCTCTGTCCCATAAGGGCACGTGCCAACCACCTTCTCTCTGCTATCCCATGCTCACAAGACTGTCACTCACTGAACACACATCTCACCAAGGCTCAAGGACTACAACTCTCCCTACTGCATGCATAAGACCCCCATTACTGATCTCACACAGCTCATCATTCCAAACCACCAATCCTTCCTGCCCTTTGAATGTCCTAGATGCTTACCAAAGACACCTCACCATTTCTCCTGCTCCTACCAACACTAGCTGTCCTTCTGTCCACATTAATTTTACTCAATTCTGCCCTTTATCTCATTGCAGGGAAAAAAAACTATCCCACAACTGGGCGAGGAGGGCAAAGACCTTTTGAGGTGGGGGTGGGAGGCATCAGGATCCTCACTCCTTTCAAGGAGAAAATACTTGATTTGACTAGAGAGGAACAGAATTGCTCATAAGGGGATGGAGAGACATCAATGATGTAGCAATCGAGTAACCTTTGGGGTGTTTGTTGTGCAAGAGCTTTTAGGAATCTGACGCAACCTGATGATGTTGTCATGGAACTGTTTTCTGCATGGTGTAAATAGCACAATGTAGGAGGAGTTAACTATACTTGACTTGCATCCTCTTCAACAAGTGTCTAAAACCAAACTCTCAGGCATGGTGCTAAAACCCATGCAACAAATGAAGGTGGCAGTGACAGGGTCCACAGCCTAGAAAATTGTGGCAGACATGAAAGTCAAGAAACAGACCTGAAATCTACTGGAGAAGAGAAGAACTCAAAACATCATTTTTCCAAAACACAATTGTTGGTTAAGCTTTAAGTCCAGTTAGCAACCAGATGAGACTCAGAGCTGAATAGCTGTTGTGACAGATAATCTCTGAACATTAAAGTTCCGTAGATAAGTTCTCAAGACAACTGTAAATCAATGAGTGCTCTGTACATCCAGTAGTAGGGGAAACAAAAGGATCTAAAGTGGGAAAAATAACAGAGCACAATAACACTCTGCTTGTAACGAAGGAAATACATACAGATTCAACATCCATTAAAGCAGGCTGATTACAAGAATTGATCAGTTGGGGAGAAAACATAAGGAAACTAGGTTGGGAAAAGAAAAATTAAAAATTTTGACAGTTATGCAGCAGCTTTATACTATTCATCTGATGAATAATTATTAACAAGCAGATTAAAAAGATTTTTAAGTAACAATATTAAGGTACATTGATAAATTGGAAAAAAATGGTATGTGGCTTAATTAGTGAATCTATATCTACTATCTGAACTACACAAGTTATAACAAAAACTCATCTGTGGAAGAATCATCTTTGATCTCATAGATAAATCAGTTAACAAAGTGCAAGACTGAACTCAGATAGGCGAATTAACGCAAGAATAATTATTGCAAATGCCCCAAGCAGAGTCTCAAATTCCAAATGTTCGACTCTGACCCTGAAGATAAAAAAGCAGTAACTTACTCCATTCACTTTACACCTAGTATTAGTCATTTTAAGCAGATCCAAGCTGGTAAGGTTCCAGGTTTCCATTCTTGCTAGTTCCAGGCCACACCAGATGCAAGAGGACCCTCCCCATCCTCACATTCCCCTTTACATTGCTGTTTCTGTGGCCCCTATAATCTTTCAGCTATTCCTCATTTCTGTTGAGCCCTTTTAGATAACAAATAATGTCCCACTTCACCTTCTTTACAAATTTCAATGCCTTGCTTGCTTTACACCTTCCCAAGCTGGAGAGCAACTTAATAGTCTGCCCACACTTGGAAACGTTGAAGAGTTATTAATGAAGAAAAATTTAAAAGGAGATCCTCAGGATTCATTTTAATTTGCGATCTGTCATGAGAGACTTCATGACATAGAAGTTGGATATGACAGTGTTTAGTGTAGATATTGATAATTATTCCATTTTCTGCTTGATTATAGTGTGCTGAACTGATAGCCACATGAAGGAAATTTTATTTTTAGGTATATGCTGTAAGGTATTTGTTGCCCTACTGTAAGCATCTGCCAGTCAGGGTAAACTATTAAGTTTGTTTTCACACCAATGCACAAAATTCAGCAGATTCCAATTCTCTGTTCAGGCCAATAGAAAGTGTTTATTTTTGTTTTATGAGTTTGGAGTTAACAGGGAATATAAAAATGATTTGAATATGTCCTTTACATGGATTCAAAGGAGAAGGTGAGTGAGGTAGATTAAATTTTACTTCTTCACATTTCTATCTTCCTGTGATAACATTCCATCACTATGGGTATAACTTTTTTTGGTTAATTTTGTCCAGATTTTATTTTTCTAACTCATTTGCTTTTACATCTACAAACCACTCCAATTAACACGGCCACCAAAGATTAACAATGTCACCAAACCCATGTTCTCTGAATTCCTGAAAACTCCAGATTTACGAATTATAAGTGAATATTGTCTGGGTATCATCATTTCTGATAAATTAATGATTCCCCTTTATAAATCAATACAGCGTTCCTGATGAAGGCTTATGCCTGAAACATTGATTCTCCTGCTCCTCAGATGCTGCCTGACCTACTGTGCTTTTCCAACACCACACTTTTCAACAGCATTCCTAATAAATGAAGATTGTCATGAAGTTTGAAATATTTTTGTAAACAGGCAACTCTATATATTCTTTTCAGATGCCTAAATTTATTCTTGAATTGAAATTTGCTCTTCCTGTCACTGTAAATGTTGAAAATGCATAATTTGAATTCATAGAACCTTTTAATGGATAATGTCACATTAAATCTAATGAAATATTTCAGAGTTGGATGCATGTGCTATTGGAAACCATGACTGTGAGCAAATATGTGTGAGCACAGCAACATCCTATTACTGCAGATGTCGTCCAGGTTTTACATTAAATCAGGATCTGAAAACATGCTCACGTAAGTCATTAACTATTGGGTGTATGACACATTATGATAGACGTGTCCTAATTTGTGTGCTTATGTTTGGTTGTGGTGTGAGCTTAAATGCTGTCTATATTCTTATGATATCAATAAATGATTATCATAGATTCTTTGACTTATGCACAGTTCTTTGGAAGAATTCTTTCAATTGATAATGTTGATAATTCATAATAATTATTAATACACTTGTTGATAAATAACTCTTAGATACTTTTATGTCATCTGCAGAGAAAGAAAATTTTATCAAGAGATTCAAACTTGTAGTTACTCGTTTAAAAAAATGACAAGATTTCACATTTTAAAACTTTTATTGTAATAAATAATTTAATAACACTATTGACTAAACACTATTTTCTGTTTTGTAGCCAACTTATATTTTAAACTATAGAAAGGAATGTTCCCCTTTTGTATTTGTCATACAGCATTTTTCACAGAATTACAGTCCTTATAGCAAACAGGCCGCAGGTTATCTTTATCAACATTTCGCTGAGTTAGTAATATTGAATCACCATCTCCAAAGTTTTGGAGAGTTTCTCAAATCACTGCCAGCGGTGAAGCCAGGCTATCCCAGGACAGATCGCCAGGGATCCTGAGCGTGCTGTAGAATTTGTGTCTTTGAATAGAGACTGTCTTCTTTACACATCGGGCTTTGTTGCTTGCAGAGCCAAACAGCCTTCTCTGTCTGTGAAGCATACAGAACTGTGACAGTCTGTGATGGTCACTGACTTGAAAGGAAGCCTGCAAATGGATCTCACGATTGGTTTTCTCTGCTCCTCTCCCACAGCAGCATTAAAAACATGAACACATTCAGGTAGAAGTGCTGGTTATCTACTTTTGATGTCAACCTCTCTTTCATTTTGAAAAATGAACAGTTTGCTGCACAACTGTTAGAATCCAATGCCTAGAACACCTTTCTGGGCTATTTGTAGCCATTCCCTCAGTGACCTATCCCAATGAATCCCCACCCCAGTCTTGAGCTTTCCACTTCCTCCAGGACCTTATGGACTGGCTTTTGATAAATTCCCTGAATTTTAATACCATTGTCCTCAGGATTAACCTTGGCCCAGCACCTGGACTGCCTTAGCAGGACAGCCTGACTGAATGTAACCCAGCCCCTGGGCTAATGGCTCCGCCACAACCTGACTGATCTATCTGAAATTCCCAGACTGGTTGCATTTGACCTGCAGGACTGACTGTGGCCCAATCTCCATCTGCAAGGGCACAGATCTCTGGGATCTGACACGACCAAATGCATAACTGACCATTGCCATCCCCCTGGACTGTTGTGGTACCCCTTGACTGACTGCAGACCCCATGAAGGACTGGTCCCTTTTGCTTTTCAGACAGAGTCATTTGCTTTAAATATAGATTGTGTGTTTGCCATATTAACTGCTTGCACATGCTGTAGGTGTGACATTACATAGCATCATGTCTGTCCGCCTAACTGTTCAGCACTCTGAACTGTGACACCACTCTGACAAGAAAAATCCATTGACTAAAGCACAGTTTATCTTTGGTGCGAACAATGAAATAGATAATTTATTTCCTTCGACGTCCTGTATCAAACCTCTTCTATTTACCACATTCTCTAGAGAGAAATGCACATCTTTTGTTAATAGCGAGCTTTGAGCCAACCCCTCCCCCTGAGTCTATATCTCTGGTGGTTCCTTTATTAAGCAAGAATGAAATCTCGAATCACTCTCAAATAAAAAGTTCCCTTAATCTTTTACAGTCCAATTTGCAATCATTATAAGTACATTGGATGGCCTCACTTTGTCAAAAACTTCATTCAATGGTGTGGAATTCTCTGGAGAAACTTCAGCGGACCCTTAAAAGTTGCTCTCTTGGATTTTACCTTCCAGCAGCTGGCTTCCACATGCTCTACTTTACAGCAAAAATGCCACTTTTCTTCAATCATTTTTATGTCCCAATTTCATTGAAAGTGCTAATTGAAGCATCTGCCATTTTAATTTGACCAGCCTTTCAGTAAAATTTGTATCCTGATTATTAACAATTCATTTTTCTCTCCAACTTCTGTGTGATTAGATTAGATTAGATTACTTACAGTGTGGAAACAGGCCCAACAAGTCCACACCGACCCGCCGAAGCGCACCCACCCAGACCCATTCCCTTACGTTTACCCCTGCACCTAACGCTACGGACAATTTAGCGTGGCCAATTCACCTAACCTGCACATTTTTGGACTGTGGGAGGAAACCGGAGCACCTGGAGGAAACCCACGCAGACACGGGGAGAACGTGCAAACTCCACACAGTCAGTGTGAGTTTGCAAATGATGATCAGTTCTTTAGTTTGTAAATGTTTGTGCATAAGCTTCCAGAACAAGTTCATTTGCATTAAGCGCAGTTTTACAATGTGTCTGACTGTATCATAATGTGTGGACTGTTCATCAGAGGAGGTTAAATAAACCTCCAAAGCACTTGGTAAGAAGATTTCAAAATGTCTTGTCGTCACTGTAACTTCATAGCAATTTTCTCAAAGAGCATAAAATATATTTCACCTCCTTCCTCACCGACACTGAATTTAGGCAATAGGCAAACATTTCTTGCCAAATCAAAACTAGGAATTAAATCTGATCCCTCGTCAACATGTCTGTTACTCTTTGTTCTTGAAATCAAAGATTTTCTCTGTTCAGTTCAAATTTTCATGCTTCCCTTTTTTTGATTTTCTTTTTCTTCCTAATTTAGATTTTTGCATTTTTCCTTATTTGGAATCATAGAATCCCGACATAATGGAAGCAGGGCATTCAGCCCATCAAATCCACATCAACCCAATCACTGTAACCCTGCAAATCCCATGGCCAATTCACCTAACCTGCTTTGGGAGGAAACGAGAGCACTCAGAGGAGGTCCACGCAGACAAGGGGAGAACGTGCAAACATCACATAGACAGTTGTCCAAAGGTGGAATTGAACCTGGGTCTCGAGAGTTAAGAGGCAGCAGTGCTAACCACTGAATCACCATGATATTTCTCAAACTCAAATCTTTGCTTTTTTTTTCTATTTGTTTTGAGGTCAAGTATTTTTCATTTCTGTTTTATTTTCCCTGCCTTTCAAGTTCATTAGTAACCTAAATCCTCACCAACTCAGTCTGGGTGGAATCTGGAATAACATTTTTCATCCTCAAGGTGCATAGGTTGAGCCAATTATTTCTTACGTCCCAATACCTACTTTCAAATCTTTTTCTAAGGTTTCTGCCATCACTTTTTAATTACCTTTTTTCAAGTGTAACAAATTCTCTCTTTCACAAAAGGGAAACATTTTTTCAGCATTCAATACAGCAAACATCTCTGTGACATCTTATTCTTCTAAACTTTAGCAAATCAGAGAGCACTCATTTCAGGATGTGGATTTAAATAAAAAGCTGCCAATTTTGTTAAGAGCTCTGTGGAGACTGATAATTTGAAAAGAGATGCAAAATTCCACTTACTAATTCAAAGAATGACGTAATGTGATTTTATGGGCTTCCCAACTGTAAATCTGTTGAAGGCAGATCTTTAAAGTTGGCACATTACCAAGTTCCTAGGGTAACAATTATAGATTTGCTCATTTACCCACAGTCTATATTGTAGCAAAACATTTTACACTGAGGTGTTAATGTTTGTGTGCAATTACCATTTTAACTAAATACAATAATGGATGGGGTATATTAAATGTAATCTTTGATTTCAGGTTTGAATATGTGTACTGCTGGAAACCACGACTGTGAGCAAATATGTGTAAACACTACAACAGGGTATAACTGCAGATGTCGTCCAGGTTTCATATTGAATGAGGACCAGAAAACCTGCTCACGTAAGTCACCTTCCACCCGGGATTTGTAAAGTTACAATATTCCTGTGCTGCTCTGGAAAATCACATTTAATGTAACTGATATAAGCCTTATGATAATAATTGTGTATTCTTCCAGTCTCACACAGTTCTTGTAAAGTTTAGGGCTGTACTTTGCCATCCTATATTGGGCCAGAAGGGATACCAGCAGGAGAAAATGACAGCTGATGACTTGTGTTCCCTCTGCAAATGGCTGTCATGGCACTGAGGTTGAGAATGAAATTACAACATTCCTAATGCATTTAAGGGCAAAGTAAAAGACATTTTTTTCAGACTGTCTGAGACTTTGCAGGAGTAGGCTTTGAAGCCCTCGGTGTTCAGACTTGGTAAGTGCAGGTAAGTAGCAGGTCAGCAAGAACATTTTCTTTTAGTGGCAGGCCAACTAACATGGAAAAGTGCTCATTCCCTGAAATGAATAATAGGAGAAGCACATTGATGTACAGTCAAAGAAACAGAACGTTATCACTTAATTGTTTGTCATTTACCTGGCATCACCTGGGCAATGGATGACTGATCAAGGCTGTCAAGTCTTCATCAGGCCAACATGGAAGGATGCAGACTGAAATGGGCACAGGACCCTCAGAAATAGAAACAAATGAAACTGCAGAGCAGAAGTGTACAGATGACTGAAGGTGCCCTTGGCATCAGGAGACCAGAAAAGAAGTCACCAAGAAAGAGATACTACCCTCAGCTACTTGGACAGTTGGAAATTCATTGCTGAAGGAGAATGCAATACTCCAGGCAAATGCATCCTCAGTGAAGAGCTCACTCCTTAATCCACTGACAGCCCTGCCTTGCCAGTCACGGTAATCAGACCCATGAATTTCTTCTTTAGATCCTGCCAAGGCCCAGCCTTTGGATCTCTGTGGAATTTCAGAGTTGAGTGCTCATCACCAGAACATCCAGGTGACACATCCCATTTTTCCAAGGCTGGAAACTCAATCAGATTTCCACTGATGGAGCTTTGTCAGCTTACAGAGCACTGGGCCTCACTGCCATTTTCTATTGCTCCAAACTGTAGACAATTGTCATATTGCCATCAACGCACCCACTAGCCACCCAGAAATGTTCACTAATAGGATGGATTGGCTCTTCCTGAATCTGCATCTCATCTGCGACCACAAGGAGTTCTTCCTCCATGTGTATCTATGGTAACTGTGAGACATTATTCTTCATCAGCCAGGCCTTCCTAGTTATTCGGTCTCACTTCCCAAGTCCATGGATAGATTTTTGGGGAGTTATTCTTTGGGAAGGTAGTTCCTCATCATTCTATAACAGTAATGACTCGAGCCCATCTGCTCACTAGAACCTTCACAGGTTAAGATGTTAAAGATGTACTTTTGCAGTCTACTACTTGAGTGGTGTCCCACTATACACCATGTTCAAGGGTTTCTTAAATGGTTGCAGTTTGCTTTGTCCTTCACAATATCACAAGGATGCGGAAACAATTGAAGGACTGAGCTCATCTGTGAAACAGAAGCAGCATCAGGTGGAGGAAAGTACGTAACACCAGATTATGGTCCAACAGGTTTTATTTGAAATCACAAGCTTTCAGAGCGCTGCTCATTTGTCAGGTGAAGTAATTTCTGGACTGTAACCTGGTGTTGTGTGACTTCTGACCTTGTCCGCCCCAGTCCAACACTGGCACCTCCACATCATGGGAGATAGTAGGACAGGAGACGATAGGGGGACTGACTGCTGTGTGAGCTGGTCCAGTTGAACTTGAAGGTGTTCGGACCAGGGTGTTACAACAAGATCTTTGCAGAAAGCACAATTTTGAAGGATTATCTGATCCAGGGAAAGCTCATCTAACATAATTCAAGGTCTGTGGGACTGATACATGCGTGTGAATTCTTTAAGCCCATGCTTTGACAAGGAAGGACAATTATTCCTTAGGACTGTGACATCCTATCTTCATGGAGGCTTGAATTACTGCCTGGAGTCTTCACTGTCACCAGTGAGAAGCTACTATTTTGTTTACACATTATTATTCCTGTTTTGTACTATTTTTCGCAAATTTGTGCATCGTGTTGCAAAGGGGTTTTCTTTGAAATCTTGATCAGTCAAGATTCGGAGATGCCGGTGTTGGACACCGGCATTGTCACCTGATGAAGGAGCGTCGCTCCGAAAGCTAGTGTGCTTCCAATTAAACCTGTTGGACTATAACCTGGTGTTGTGCGATTTTTAACTTTGATCCGTCAAGGCAGACTTTCGAATGTGTTTTAAATAAAGGCAATAAAGATTCAGCAGAACAATTTTTAACCACATTCCACACACTTGCCAACAATTCAAGCAGAACATGAAGCAGCAGTCACAACAAAGTCTAGCGAAATGAGCCTTTTATGAATCCACTCTGGGGTGAGCCCACCTCCAATGCTGGCTCCTGTCTGCTTCCTCAGGTTGCAGCTCCACCAATAAAGTGAGGATGGAATAAACATCTCTCTGAGTGATAGTATGAAGTTCCCATATCCAGCACATTACCCATATCCAAAACAACATACATTTATCAAGCATCTTACCTTAGTAATATATCAGAAGGCACTTGACAGGAATATCACCAAATACAATATTCGTACAGGTGACCAAAGCTTCAGTAGTGTTTTGAAAGAGAGAGAGTAGGAGAGTTTTGTTTAACTTTAGTCAAACACTACACGGTTGAGCTTGAATATCCCATGATGTGGCTCAACTGTGTTGTATGAGTAATTTTAAGGAGGTCCACTCCTCAGGGTACAGAACTTTGCTTACATTTCCTGTGCACTTATTTTTGTGGAACATGTTAACTTTCTGCTTTTGATTATTGCAGCATTGAATTTAGGTTGAATTTCAGCTCTTTTTTTTCCTGGATTAGAGGCACTAAATTGAATTAAAACTTTCAGGTGTGGATTTGTGCGCCATTGGAAACCATGACTGTGAACAAATATGTGTAAGCACAACAACAGGCTATCACTGCAAGTGCCATACAGGTTTTATATTGAATGTGGACCAAAAAACCTGTGCAAGTAAGCTACTTACCTCTAACAAAATTTGACACTTTAGAACACTTTTCCAAAAATTTAATACCATTATTTAATAAATTAACAAGCAATTGATTCTGATATCCTGAGGCCTAACCCAATTTATTGCTGGCAATACATCTCATGCTAATTTATTTACAATAATTAAAGTTAATCTTGAGGTGGAATCCTCTAGATATTTGACCTACTTCTTTGAATTACTTTTCCTGACACTTGCCTGTTGTTCTTTGAAAACATTATCAAAGCATTTTTTTTTAACTGGAGTGAGATATTATTTCAATAAAAGATAATCTGGCATTTTTGCATGGGTGGTTTTCATTTTAAAAAAACATTGAACTATTTTCCGTGCCGTTTTACAAATGCAGTTAAATTATTAGTCTGTCATTGCAAACAAAATCTGCACAGTAACCATGTCTGTAATCACAGAATAGAATTTTACTTTGCAGAAGAAGCTCAGAGAAAAATCACGATTGAAGATCCCTGCAAGTGTGAAGCTTTGCTTGATTTTCAAAGAGACGTCCAGTCCAATTTCCAAGCACTGGCTAGTAAAAATATCCTTTTTAATAATTAGTTTTGAATCTCCATCCAGATTTCTTTTGTTCCAGGTTGCATAATGAATTTTGTAACGAGACTACTATGCTTCTATAGATCTAAATGAAGTTAAAATAGTTGTTGAAGCAATAATAGAATATAATAAGGTGAATGAAAAATTTTTTTTACTGGTACTTCTGGTCATTTATAACTGTACAAACATTACATTTTGAGCTTCCGGATATATAGCAGATACATTTACAAGTGTGGTCAGGATCATATTTAGCAAGCGGATATTACTAACATTTGGCTGGCAACAGTGAAGAGGTTTAGCTAGTATTATTACACGTTAACAGAAAGGTTCAGCACAGATTCATATCCTTCCATTATATCGATGACACAGATAGATGAAGGGCTTTTGCTCGAAACATCAATTTTTCTGTTTCTGTCCTGCTGTGCTTTTCCAGCACCACACTAATCTTAACTCTAATCTCCAGCATCTGCAGTACCCACTTCTGCCACAGATAAATATAGATTGATTACATCTATTATCTCGACATCATGCCTGTAGGAAAGGATTAGACAGATCATGAAAATTAGAATTGATTGAAAGAAATAAAATGAAATGTGATTTTCATGGCCTTTTCATTGTGAATGATAATGCTTGATTTGGTCAGTAATATACAGTTTATAACTATTGTAAGGTCATATTTACAAACCTAATGTAGTAATCCTTAACTATTTCATACTAAATCAAGTAACAAAAAAAATACGAGCATTTGAAAACCAGCTGCGTCGATTCTGAACATTATGTGAGCACTCTGTTTGAAGAGTACATCTTATTTGTCATTTCTTTTTGGCTAAGTGACCATATTGAGCACAGTTCTTTGCAAGCTTCCATTATAATCTTGATCAGACTAATTACTTTTATTGCTGTGCTGCAGCTATAGATTTAAAAACAAAAGTAGAGAATAATAAGAGATGCCATGAAGAAAACTGAAGCCATTCATTCAGGTGTTACTATATATTGGCTCAGTTGTTGAAAGTATTGATTTTACTACTGTGACATATTGCATAAGTGATATATATCAATATTAGTCTTAACTGTATACACTTCACAAATAAGTTGGTAGAGAAAAGAAATTAGGAGTAAAGGAATGCTTAAATATATTATGTAGAAAATATACCACCTGATTGATCTATTTTGTTGTCATAAATACCATGTTTTGAACATAAATAACCATTAATTCTTGTCACTATGGATGCTATGGACAAGAATACGCATAATGTATATTTGAATTCAACTCTAATGTATTCTATTTTCATATCCAGTAAAATGTATATTTGACAGTAAAGAAGTTAAATAAATCGCTTTGTTTTCTGATGTTTGTGTTCGTAATTCAACTATTATTGTAGCTGATATAAATGTATGGAAGATTGTGAAAATGCACCAAATGGCTAGTTTTCTATTCATTCAATCCCACCAGCATGCATTAAAATTTATCTTTGATTTAATTAAACTTTGTTTATTTTCAATTACTTTACCTTTGTATATTAACATACACCATCTCTTGATCTAATTTGATCCAATACTTATATTTAGTTGAAGGTATTAAACAAAACATTACTCCATTGCCCTTAAAGATTTGGGGGGCACGGTGGCACAGTGGTTATCACTACTGTCTCACAGTGCCAGAGACCCAAGTTCAATTCCCGCCTCAGGTGACTGTGCAAACTCCGCACATTCTCCCTATGTCTGCGTGGGTTTCCTCCGGGTGTTCCGGTTTCCTCCCACAGTCCAAAAATGTGCAGGTTAGGTGAATTGGCCATGCTAAATTGCCTGTAGTGTTAGGTGTAGGGGAATGGGTCTGGGTGGGTTGCTCTTCGGAGGGTCGGTGTGGACTTGTTGGACCGAAGGGCCTGTTTCCACACTGTAAGTAATCTAATCATATTAAAAATCAAAGTCCAATTATTTGAGACATTTTGTAACAAAAAAAAAGAGTAAACTCTGACAAAATCTGCTGCTTTCCCTAACTGATTCTTCCTGTCATATATCTCGGTGTACCAGCTAGCATCATCACATTGAGGATAATTCTTCTTGCAGAAGGCTGGGTTTAAATATCAGCGTTGCATATGAGTTCATAGATGTCTTATGAAACTTGTCTTAGTCTAATAGCTTCTCCCATAATGAGGATATCATTTTATGGCAAACAGAGATGGCAATCGACTTTTGGCTTGAACAGCTGCCTTTGCTTTGTATCTCAATCTTCACTCTCAGGTGGTACACTTGTTTATTACAAGATCTTGACCCTAATTTTAATAATAACTTGCTATTTTGATTGTGATTGGGCATCTGCTTCCGACAATTTCATGTTAATTGCATGTATGTTCATGGAAGTTTTGAGTCTTTCAAACATTTCCTTTCTATTCTCTCCTCATGTAATTGTTGAGTTTCCTTTGAAAAGTATTCAAACTATTTGCCTATGGTAACAAAGTTCCATACTGTAATCACTGTTTGAGTAAACAAAATTCTCCTTATTTCCCAATTGGATTTACCAGGAATATCTAATTTTTAATGACTCCTTGTTTAGACCCTGTGTAAGTGGAAACCCTCGACATCAACTCTGTCCAATCCATTCATAATTTTAAAGACTTCTATCAGGTATTTTCAGAGTCTTCTCCTACCTAAAGGAAAGAATTTCAATCAGTTGAAGCTTTCCCGATGACTCAGACAGAGTCTCTAAGTTCCAGTGTCCTTTTTGTCTATCATTTCCTCACTTTAAAAAAATATAGAGAGTAGAACTGTATATACGTGTGGGTTGGCCACGATCTTCTACAAGTTTAACATAACTTCATTATTTTTAAATGTTATACTCCTAGAAATAGGTCCCAGTAGTTTTTTTAAAGCATTTTTTAAAATTACTTTGTTTACCTGCCAAGTTGATTTTAATTTACCTCTCTCTCCAAGTTGCTGTGAACGTCATCAACACTAAATTTTACATTTTCTTGCTGGCAATGATACATGTTTTTCCCCATAAATGTATATCACTTCATTTTTAACTATGTTAAATTTGTAACTTTTAACTGCCCAGTTTGAAATCTTTTCATAAAAACCAAAGCTGGAAATCAGAAACTAACCGAAATTGCCAGAAAGTCTCCACCGGCATTTGTATAGATAAAGCTAAATTAATTTTTTGGGTCCAGTGACCCTTCTTCAGAACTGGAAAATTTTCCACTGTCTTTTCATATTATGTCATGTTGTTCCTTAGTCTTAGTTCAATATGCACTATCCTTCACAAGTTCATTTATTCCTAGGTCTGAATCATGAATCCAAACTATGAATAATTGTAGTACCAGGATGGGTTTTCCTTCTTCATTCACAAGATGTAAACGTCATTGATCAGGCCAGCATTTATTCCCCATCTCTAATTGCCCAGAGGGCAGTTACTAGTCAACCACATTGCCGTGGGTCTGAAATCACATGCAGACAAGACCAGGTAAGGACAGCAAATTTCCTTCCCTAATGGACATTAGTTAAGCCGATGAGTTTTTCCAACAATCGTCAATGGTTGATTCTTGTGCTAGTCTTTCTACTTTCCTCCAATTATGTTTTACCCCCCCCCCCCCAACATGCCTGCAGCTTCTTTGCGTGCTTGTGCATGTATATGAATTTCCTGATTGCTGACACCATAGGATCCTCTCCTGCCTGTGGCTAAACAGATACCCAGTCGTCAGCAATCCCGTGACTGGCAGCAACTTGGGCTGTTTCTTCCTTGGTCTTCAGGTGCTTTCAAATCTAATATAGCCAATATATCCACTGAAGTGGTATTGCCAGGGGGAGGGGAGGGGAGAATGATAGTGGCAGTAGTGATGGTGGAGGACTGTAGGAAGCAGCCTTTACGGTATTATCCCTGAAGCATCAGAGTACTTTCTTCCTCGGAGGTCTGGAGGGGATGTTTTGCCAGTGATACCCTCTTGCCTGAGGGGATTGTGGACCTGACTGTACTACCTGCAAGACATAAATAAAGGATTGAAGGCATCGCACACAGGGCAATTTGTGGTAGGTGGAAATTATAATGGTAGTTGGATCAGTGTGTGCATTGCACTACAAGGAATCTTGCTGCTTCCTCAATTAGCAGGACATGGATATTTCAACATCGCTGCAGGAGCTGTCCTGGACCTCTCTGGCATATGCCAGTATCCTGTATTTGTAGGGGATGAGCAAGCAGATGACCCTATTGTCTGTCCTGGCTTTTTTTGGTCCCATTAAGTGCGGTTTTCTCCTGCATAGAGAGAGGGGGGTTGAGTGTAGAACATGGCTGACCAGCTGTTAATGTTGGTGCATATCAAGGCTGTGGTGACCAGAGAGAATGAGTAGGGAACTGGAGAAACCATGCAGGGTTAGTAAGTGGAGTTGTTGGGTGAGAGCGAGTGAGAAATGTGACAAGTAATACAGAGAGTGGTAGAGATGAGTGTTGGTGGGAGGTAGGTGGTGTAGCAGAGATAGTGAAAATGAAGTAGCTATGGGAGGATGTTGGCACTTAGCCTGGCAGAGCAGAGAAATTCACTAAACCTTCATGCAACATTGCAGGGCTTCTCACCAGATGGTTGAGAATGCACTGACCAGGTAAGCATATTCAGTGCAGCCTGGCAGGGTCTGGTGTTGTGGCCTCTACTAGTGTTCCTGGGGTGAGAAGCTGGCCCTCCTCTCTAATACCTTGCTCATCAGGATGTTAAGGTCACATCAGCCAATCACACCATGCCCTCCGAGTGTGTGCAGTTGTGTAGGGCAGCTTCAGAACAGTGTTTTTCCTGTGTGCAACACTGTTTTAAAGATAGTGCCGGTTCCAGGGACACTATCTATTCTAGGATATGAGAGTCGTGCGTTCTTTTGGCTGAATAAAGTGTTGAATCCAGCTGCTAGGTGAATGAAAAGGCTACCATAGAGGTGTGTTTGGGATGATATTTTCAGAAAACCTCAATGAAACTTGATGAAAGTGTTCCTTTGTCGAAATATGGCAAGATTCAGTTCAGAGAATCTGGCGTTTTGTAACATCATTGTTATAGGAATTCATTGTATGCAAATCGAATGCTGCATTTCCTACATGATAAAATGACTGCAATTCTAAGATATTTCACTGATTAAAAACACTTTGAGATATCTTGTGGTTATGAAAGGCAGTATTGAAGTAAATATTAGAGAGGAGACAGTATTAATTTGAGCAGGGATGGCAGAGAATTAAATCTTTTAGTGTGATGACATTCCTTTAAAATTGAAAATAATGTTTTGGAAATTATAATTTGGAGATGCCGGTGTTGGACTGGGGTGTACAAAGTTAAAAATCACACAACACCAGGTTATAGTCCAACAGGTTTAATTGGAAGCACACTAGCTTTCGGAGCGCACTCCAAAAGCTAGTGCTTCCAATTAAACCTGTTGGACTATAACCTGGTGTTGTGTGATTGTTAACTTTGGAAATTATAGGTTTCTTAACTTGATATTTCCAATGGGAAAATCCTTGCGGCTTGTTATAACGGAAATAGTCTACAGACATCTAGGAAAAGCAAAGGCAATAAATCCAAGTCAATACAAGATATTAAAGGCAGGTATTATTTACTGGATTTTTGCAAGAAATTCCAGATACCACATTTTAAGATGTCACTTTAAGCAGTCTGCAGTTGAAGTACGTAACAAATAGAAGGCTCAATTCAAATGTTGCCAACACAACTTGCATGCCAATCAAAATTTTTTTAGTTGTTAAATATTCTTGACTATATTGATGTGATGTATGTGAGGACAATGAACATAATTCACTTGAATAAGAAGGATATCCTTTCTGTTTCAAATAAATGGTTTAAAAATGTTCCACTGTCTGCCTGGACTGGGCAGTACATCTACACTTTACATTCCCTACTGATTGAGTCAGTTGTATATGGGAATTTCTGAGAATGAAGAACCTTTCTAGTTTAGGACAGGAGATGTTGTTGAATGAAATTTCATATACCATTTTGTTCCCTTCATTTAATGTCTTAGCTACTTTCCTATAAACTTCCTGGTTCAGCAGGGTCGAGAAATAAAAGTGATTTAAAAAACTAAAGAAATTAGAGAAGTTTATAAAATCTTGAGGGGTATGGATAGGATGAATAATCAAGGTCTTTTCACCAGGGTAGTGGAGTCCAAACCTAGAGGGCACAGGTTTAACGTGAGGGGTGAAAGATTTAAAAGGGACTTCAGGGGCAACCTTTTCACAGAGGGTGGTGCTTACATGGAATGAGCCGCCAGAGGAGGTAGAGGAAGCGGGTAGAATTAAAATATTTAAAAAGCAACTGGATGGGTATATGAATAGGAAAGGTTTAGCGGGATATGGGCCAAATGGTGGCAAATGGGACTAGATTAATTTAGGATATCTGGTTGGCATGGATGAGTTTGACTAAAGGATCTGTTTCCGTGCTGTACAACTCTATGACTGTATGACTGTGGATGCTGGAAATTGGAAACAAAAACATAAATTGCTGGAAAAACTTAGGTCTGGCATGAATATTGGATAAAATTTCAGAAGTGTTTAAGACAAAGGATTTACAGAGATATTGATGTACAAGACCAGATTACAACCAATGCGTTTTGAATTAGTTAAAATCTCACTCATAGAATAGAATCATCAAAAGACTCAGCAGAAGGAGATCATTTGGCCTATCATACCTCTGCCACCATTTTGAAAGAGTGATCCAATTTATTTTCTGTTTAATTCTATCATCATAATCAGGCACATTGTTTCTTTTCAATTATGTATGCTATTTTGAAAGTTATTGTTGAATCTGCTTCTTCCATTCTGTCAAGCAATGCATTCAAATCAATAATAAATCACTGCATTAAAAAGTTTCACCTTTTACTAGTTCCCCTTCAAGCCATTCACTATCCTGACTTGGAAATATGTCATCATTCCTTCACTGTTGTTGGAACAAAAGACTGGAAATCCCCTCCTCACAGCATAAATTGCACTTAATCATGGCAACCACCACCATCACCAATACACTTCCCTCCCAGCTTCTCAAGGACAAGAATTGGCATTACATGCTGCCCTAACTAGCAACACCCATACCCTATAAACACAAAGAAAGTGCTTAGATCGCTGTCCTCTGCTTACAGACCTTTCTGCAATTGAGAAGTTTAAGCTTATTTACACTGTTGAAAGCCTTCAGGATTTTGAAGACTTCTACCAGATTTTCTAATCTTCATTTATGTGCTATGCTCAGAGAAAAGTAATCCCACTTTTTCCAGAGATCCCACATAACTGAAGTGTTTCATACCTGGTACCATTCTGGCAAATTAATCTGCACCATAAGGTCTTTTTTTTCTGGAGTTGCTGTACAGAATTGGCCACAATACTCTAACTGCAGCCTAGACAATATTTCATAAGGATTAACATAAATTCTTTGTTGTTATACTCTATGCTCTTATTAATAAAGTCATGGAACATGTCTTTCTTTTTGATATCTGCGATATTTGTTATTTCTGCCAAGACTCTGAAAGAGTAAGGTAATTGAGTGAATGAAAAAGGATGCTTGCCTATGCTTCTGCAATTGGGAGGGTCCGGTGTATGGGATCGTTATTTCCCACTTCCAAGTACTGTAAATTGCCATCTAACTCCTTCATGTATTGCACAAATAAATTCTAGATTGTTGGTTTGATTTTGATAGTTTGTTGAAGAAAGCAAATGGAGTCCAAAGATGTGGAGCTTAGGTGAATTAGCCATGCTAAATTCCCCATGGTGTCCAGGGATATGCAGGTTGGGTGAATAAGCCATGTGAAATGTGGGTTGCAGGGATGTGGTGGGTGAGATGCATCTGGTTGAGGTGCTCTTTGGAGACTCAATGGGCTGAATAGCCTGCTTCCACACGGTAGGGATTCAATGATTAGATATGATCTATGAATCAGACAGTGAATGCAAAAGATGACTTTCAATGGCACTCTGAAAGGTGATATAGTCCCAACGCCATAGCATTTTGTTGTTTATTCTCATTGGAAGATGTTTAAAAGATAACATGATAATGACAATCATTTCCATACTTAGCTGGAAAATAAAGTGAGTGAGTGATAAAATGTAATTTAGCGAAATAAGACAAAATATCTTTGTGCCACCCTTACACTACACTGGAAGATACGGGATGGAACTTTCCAAAGCACTAAATAATGTGAGCATCAGTGAGAAATTTGGGAAACTAGGGGGAGACGGCCAGTGAGGGGCTTCGTAATGTTGAGAATAAAAAGTTACATTTTCCAATCAAGTGTTGACAGACCTATTTGGATGTAGTAGCATGTATTGACATCTCATTAATACCTAATCATTAAGATCATATGAAGAGTAGACCATTCTGCCCATCAAGCCTGCTCCATTATTTAATACAATCATGGCTGATCAAACAGTTCAATGCCTTTTACCCACACTATCCCCATAACCCCTTATGCCATCAATAATCAAAAATTTATCAACTTCTACTTCAAAGATAACCAAATACTACGGAGCTTTGAGGTAGAGAATTCCAAGGATTTACCACTGTAACAATTTCTTCTCAGCTCAGACCGAAATAGGATCCCTAGTTTTAGATTGTGCCTCCTGATTCGAGTCTCAACTAATGGAACCATTTTACCTTCATCCACCCTGCCAATCCCATTAAATGTTTTGAAGGTATCAATGAAATCACCTCTCATTCTTTGCAAGTCCGGAGAATACTGCCTAATTTGACAGTTCCACTATTTTGGGAACAAGTCTGGTGAACCTTCCTGTACTCCCTCTATAGTAACAATATTTTACCTCCGAAAGCTAGTGTGCTTCCAATTAAACCTGTTGGACTATAACCTGGTGTTGTGTGATTTTTAATGTTTTACTTGATATTACAACATATTCTTGATATGTAGTTCCCATTCTCCTACCACCAGATTAAAACTGGATGGAGACAATTCCTGACAATGAGATCAAGAGCAGTTACTTTACTCCAGCCCCTTGCTTGCTCCTCCAACTCACCACCTTAGATTCCAGTCACCAAAGTTTTAGGGCATACTCCATAGGTAGTGACTGCAAGCACTCCCATCCATGGACCTTGTTATCTGACATGCGCCTGTGTACCAGTCGCACCACACCCTCATGGCACATCCCCAGTACATTTACAAGATGAGTCTGCACTTCCAACACTGGAGTGCACTGGCCCCTCTCTTTGCAATGTTACTGCAAGGACACTTGTTGCATCAGCAACAATCTCATACACCTCAGGGCTCTGAACTTACTCCCTTAACACTTACTCAGATGCCCACTTGGGTGTTTACAGCATCCCTAACTTGCTCTGCCTTGTCTTTTTGTACTTCCCTACACTAGCCAAAACTTAAATGATTCACAGTACTTCTGCCTTATCTTGTCTTTTAGCGCAGATACAAAGCCAGTTGCACTCTCAATTGCCAGCAGTGATCAGTCAAGGAGATAGATATATTGTTGTACCTCATTGTACAATGTCATTCTCACACGTGCAGCTTGTGCCAGCTGCTATGTGACAACACATGTTGTATATGCATCAACCAAATGGCTATGACTCACAGTCTAAGGGGAGTAGTCCTCAGTCAGGTCAAGGGAGACAGAATTTAGTTGGGGGTTCCATCACAGCAAGTCAAGGTAGCCTCTGATATTAGTCCAAGGGCTGGGCACTGTGAACTGGCAATGGTCAGGGATAGGGGTCTGTATCTCTACAATCCAGTGTGCGTGTCACAATCAGCTCTGTGGTTCCAGTGCAACCAGTAAGTTGTTCAAGGAGCTGCACACAAATCAGTCAGGGGCTGTCCAACCACGTGAGTGGTCCATAGTCAGTTCTGGGGGTCTATCCACTATAGGTGAAGGACAGCTGCTGTGAATGGTAAGCTGGGGAACTTAATTGTTGAAATTGGAGGTAACATATTGGGATGCAGAGGGGATAACAATTGCAAAAGGGCAACTCAACATATAATGGTGGGAGTCTACGGAGAACAAGATGCAAAATCTTGACATCCCAAAAACTTTTAAATTGTATAATATCTTGATTTAATCTCAATAACAGAATGAATTCAGTAATTGTTATCTTCCAAATTCCTTCCGTTTTGCAAAGGTCCCGGTGGATTGGAAAACTGAAAACTTTACACATCCATTCTGAAGCCTCTCGCTCAATAGCAATAGATAACAGGTTTATTTCTACTTCTACTTTTGAAATAAAAATTTCTTCACATTTCAAAAAATAATCCAAAATATCCAGAGTATCAAGTAAAACAATACTTCTAAAAGATGTATCGCTCTTTTTTCTCCTTCAGTTGCCTCTCTACCTGATGAAGGAGTAGTGCTCCGAAAGTTAGTGCTACCAAATAAACCTGTCGGACTATAACCTGGTGTTGCCTGATTTTTAACTTTGTTCTTCCATAAAGGCAGGTCCCACTGAAAGAAGACATATCAATTTGAAATCTTGACAGTTAACAATTTCAGTTCTTGTTGGATGCTCACTCTCGAGGTTATTCATGAATGTTGTAACATTCCAAGATACAAAATTTAGATATTTCTTCTGGTTTGTTTTTAGAAGCTGGAGATCTTAGTAAATGTGATTCCCAAGACAAGAAAACCGGGACAGACTATTTTTATGGCAGCGTTTCCAGCTTGTTCCATTTGGAGTGAATAAAGGGTATCTGGAGGAGGCCTGCACAGTAAAAGATGCTGCTATTGCTGCACACAGCAGATTAACACCTTCATGCATTTTAATCAAAGCAAAATGCTGTAGATGCTGGAAATCTGAAATGTAAACCGGGAGTGCTGAAGGAACTCAAGTCTGGAAGGAACTGTGGAGAGATCTTTAGAAAATAGGCAGCAGGTTTCGAAAGGAGGATCTGGATTGGCGCAGGCATGGAGGGCTGAAGGGCCTATGCCTGTGCTGTAATTTTCTTTGTTCTTAGAGGACCAGAGCTACATTTTGAATTCAAAGTGACCTTGGACTGAAGGGAGAGGTGGAAAAGTGACAGGTATCATGCTGTAGAAAAGAGTAGTGAAAAGTAAGTGGAAGTGAAGTTAGGTCAGGGGAAGTTTAGAGCATGAGCAAGATTAGAAATCACTTGTATCATGGAATAAAAATAATCAAATGATTGTAGAAAAAAAATAGATCCAGAGCAGATATTAATAGTAGGTGTCAATGGCAGAACATATGTCAGTTCTGCTGAAAGTGAAACCAAGAATATCAGATACTGGAGCAGCAGGGAAGACTAAATAGGAGAACAGAGTTTGTGCTGAGATGTTTTTTAACTCAACATTGAGTCCAGAAGGCTAAGTGCTAAAGGTAAGGAGATTCCGTTCCTCCATCTTCCATTGGACTTCACGGGAAAACCTCAGCAGAACTAAGACAAGAATTTGAGCCATGAGTGCAAGATGGTGTATTAAATTAATTAGCAACTGGAAGGTCAAGGTCTTGATTGTTGACTGAACAGAGGCATTCTGCAAGGTAGTCACTCAAACTCTATTATTTGGTCTCCCCATTGTCTCAGCAACTGTATTGAGAGCAGTGAATAGTCGATTAGATAGAAAGAATTCCAGGACAGTTGGAGAAAAGGTTTGGGGATTTCTGTGAGGAGGAAGGATGTAAAAAGGAAGGTGTTACACTTGATGAAATTGCACAGGCAAGTGTCATAGGTGGGGAATGAGCTGTTGGGGGTGATAGAGTCATGGAGTTAGAGAGCACAGAAACAGGCCCTTGGGCCCAACTCGTCTATACTGATCAGCTTTCCTAAATTGAACTGTCCAGTTTGCCTCTTTGCACCCCATATTCCTCGAAACCATTCTTATCCATGTACATGTCCAAATGTCTTTAGATGTTATAATTGTACCCACCTCTGGCAGCTTGTTCCATACACACCACACTGAAATCATCATCCCCAGGTCCCTTTCAAATCTTCTCCCAAAACCTATGCCCTCTAGTTTTGGGCTCCCCTACCCTGGGAAAAAACTTTGGCTATTTGCACAATTCATGCCCTCATGATATTATAAACCTCTCTAGGGTCACTCCTCAGCCTCATATTTTCCAAGGGAGAAAGAAAGTCCCAGTCTACCTTTATAACTCAAACTCGCCAGTCTCGGTAACATCCTTAATTTTTTTTGCAGTCTTTCCAGTTTAATATCTTGTAATGTTATTATACATTTCTGGACTTAAACCTGAGTCTGTTGGCTCAGAGGGAGGGACACTACCATTGCATCACTACATTCCTATGTAACTTCTTACACATAGCTCTCTAATTCTTTGTCAAAGACCGCCTCCAACTCTTCAGATGGTGAGGGAAAGGGAGTATTTTTCTTCCCTTAAGTTTAAATTGCACATGATCCTATTTGATCTTTTTACCTTCCTATAGCAGGAAGGAGGGTCACCAGAGCCTGAAATATTAACCCCGATTTCTCTCCATACATAGAAACATATGGAAGGTTTGTAGCTCAGGTTGAGGGTTAGGGTGTAGGTTTGCTCGCTGAGCTGTAGGTTTGATATCCAGACGTTTCATTACCTGGCTAGGTAACATCAGTGGCGACCTCCAAGTGAAGTGAAGCTGTTGTCTCCTGCTTTCTATTTATATCTTTCTCCTGGATGGGGTTCCTGGGGTTTGTGTGATGTCATTTCCTGAGGGGTTGACAGATGGTATCTCGATCGGTGTGTTTGTTTATGGCGCTGTGGTTGGAGTGCCAGGCCTCTAGGAATTCTCTGGCATGTCTTTGCTTAGCCTGTCCCAGGATAGGCTGTGCCTCACCACCTACTTCACCTTCAACAACATAATCTACAAAACAAACCAACAGCACACCCATGGGATCTCCGCTATCAGGGATTCATAGCAGAAGCGGTAATGCAAAGACTAGAACAAACAGCCCTACCAACTATCAAACCAAAAATCTGGATCCGCTACGTAGATGACACCTTTGTCATCACAAAACGAAACAAGGTAGAAGAAACATTTATCATCATCAACAACACCCTCACAGGCATAAAGTTCACCAAGGAGGGAGAAACGGACAACAAACTCGCATTCCTGGACGTCACAGTAGAAAGAAAGGACATCGGAGAACTACAAACCTGCGTATACAGAAAGCCGACAAATACTGACCAAATACTTAACTACACCAGCAACCATCCCAACACACACAAACGAAGCTGTATCAGAACACTATTCCAACGAGCCACCACACACTGCAGCACAGATGAACTTCGGAAAACGGAGAACCAGCACGTATACAACATATTCAAGAAGAACGGATACTCACAAAACACAGTCTGCAGATTCCTAAAGAACAAACCACGACAAGCAAACCAAACACAACCAGAAACCTTAACCACCTTACCATACATCAAAGAAGTTTCAGAAATGACAGCCAGACTACTGACCCCTCTGAATCCTAGTAGCACACAAACCCACCAACACACTCAAACAAAAACTAACAGACTTAAGACCCAGTACAACCCATGGACAAAGTCAACGTCATCTACAAAATTCCATGCAAAGACTGGCACAAACACGAAAAATGTTAGCCATCAGGATACACGAACACCAGCTAGCCACAAAAAGACATGACACTCTCTCCCTTGTAGCCCTACACATGGATGAAAAAAACCCACCAATTTGACTGGGACAACACATATATCCTGGGACAGGCTAAGCAAAGACATGCCAGAGAATTCCTAGAGGCCTGGCAATCCAACCACAATGCCATAAACAAACACATAGATCTAGATACCATTGATCAACCCTTCAGAAAACAAACAGGAAATGACATCACCACAAACCTCAGGAACCCCATCCAGGGCAAACATAAATAGAAAGTAGGAGACAACAGCTTCGCTTCACTTGGAGTTTGCCACTGACAATGTTACCTAGCCAGGTAATGAAACATCTGGATATCAAACCTACAGCTCAGCGAGCAAACCTACCTGTAGAAACAGACTCTTTGGTCCAACTCATCCATACCAAGCAGATACCCTAAACTAATCTAGTCCCATTTGCCAGCACATGGCCTATATCCCTCTAAACCCTTCCTGTTCATGCACTCATCCAGATGTCTTTTAAACATTGTAATCGTACCAGCCTTCACCATTTCTTCTGACAGCTCATTCCATGCACACACCACCCTCTGCATAGAAATGATGCCCCCTTAGGCCCCTTTTAAACAGTTCCCCTCTCACCATAAACCCATGCTCTCTAGTTCTGGACTCCCCCACTCCCAGAAAAAGACCATGTCTATTCACCCTAAGCACACCCCTCATGACTTTATAAACCTCAGCCTCTGACACACCAGGGAAAACAGCACCAGTCAATTCAGCCTCTGCCTAGAGCTCAAACCCTCCAAGGAGAAAGCAAGGACTGCAGATGCAGGAGAGCAGAGTTAAATAGTGTGGTACTGGATAAAGCACAGCAGGTCAGGCAGCATTCCGAGGAGCAGGAGAATGAACATTTCAGGTATAAGCCCATCACCAGGGATTCCCAAAACATGGACTCTCCTGCTTCTCAGATGCTGCCTGACCCGCTGTACATTCCCAGTGCCACACTTATCAACCCTCCAATACCTTGTAAGTCTTTACTGAACCATTTCATGTTACACAACATCCTTCCTATAGCAGGGAGTCCAGAATTGCACACACTGCTCCAGTGCTGCCAGACCTGCTGAGGTTTACCCAACCACTCTATTACCTCCACTCTCCACGTCCAGCTGGTGACCCCAGACCGCCGCGGACCATTGGCTGAAACCCCAGCCCCCCCCACAATGCAGCGCACCGCCATTCCCACTCGCCGATTGGCTGAGGCCCGCCGGTCCGCCCTCTCCACCCGGATTGGCTGAACCGACGGGTTAGCCGATTGGTTGAGTGGTGGTGGGGGGTAGGGTGGCCTCGCACTCCCGTGGTCAGTGATTGGTGGGGAGGTCCGCTGGGGGTTGGTGGGGCCTGGTTGCCTTGGAGACGCGGCCTGGTTGCGGCTGCGGGATCGTTAGCGTTTGTTTGTCCCAGTCCCCGTGCTCTCTCCCTCCCTCCCTCCCCGCCGCTGGCCGTGCGGTCAACCATGTTCATCTATTTGAGCAAGAAGGTGAGACGGCGGTTGGGCCCGCCCGGATGTTTTTCTTTTCAAATAGCAGCGGCCGTTGCTGTGCTCGCGCGCTGTCTCCTGGGTCACAGAGTCCTGTTTGCAGGAGCTGCACCTTGTCGTTCAAGGGGTTGGGGGGTTGGGGTAGGGGCAGTAAAATAAATCGCACTCCTTTATCTTGGTTTGTTTGTGTTATGGCCTTACTTGCACCAGACCGTTCCACACCAGGGGCAGGTCTCTCCTTCTCCCAACATATATAATCCCTACAGTGTGGAAACAGGCCATTCGGCCCATCAAGTCCACACCGACCCTCCGAAGAGTAACCCACCCACACCCATTCCCCTACCCTACCCTACCCTACCCTATTACTCTACATTTATCCCTGACTAATGCACCCAATCAACATAACCCTGAAGACTACAGGCACGGCCAATTCATCTAACCAACACGCCTTTGGACTTGTGGTAGGAAACCAGTGCAAACCCACACAGACACTGGGAGAATGTAGGCGAAAGTGAGGACTGCAGATGCTGGAGATCAGAGTGGTGCTGGAAAAGCACAGCAGGTCAGGCAGCATCCGAGGAGCAGGAAACTTCATCAGGAATCAGGATTTTCCTGCTCCTCGGATGCTGCCTGACCTGTGCTTTTGCAGCACCATTATAATCTAGTGGCTGGAATCGAATCCGGGTCCCTGGTGGAAACTTCATCAGGAATCAGGATTTTCCTGCTCCTCGGATGCTGCCTGACCTGCTGTGCTTTTGCAGCACCATTATAATCTAGTGGCTGGAATCGAATCCGGGTCCCTGGTGCTGTGAGGCAGCAGTACTAACCACCGAGCCACTGTGCCACCCTATCCTTAAGGGGCATGTCAATGAAAAGCTTCCAACTTTTAATCTGAGAAGGTTTTGTCCTTTTTTTTGCCAAGCTGAAGAGATTCAAGTGAGGTGAGCCAAAAGGTATATGGAAAATCAAAGACCCACAGATGCTGGAAGTCAGAAGTACAAACAGAAATTGCTGGAAAAACTCAATACAAGTCACTTCTTCTATAATGCGACGGCTCCCCTTCTTGGTGCAACCCTCAAATGCTTTAGAAATAGCATTTAAAGTGTTGGCTAGAGACAAAAACAAACTTCAGCTGCTGGGATCCCAAGTAGACAAACAGGAGGCTGGAAGAACATAGCAAGTCAGGCAACATCAGGAGGTGGTGAAGTCAATATTTTGGGTATTAACCCTTAGAACAATTTTAAACTTTGAAGGGTTAACACCCGAAACATTGACTTCTCCATCTTCTGATGCTAACTGGCTTCCTGTGTTTTTTAGGCCTCCTGTTTGTCTACTTTAAAGTTTTGGTAATGTAATCACCAACACACCTTTTCAAATGTTTGCACTTTAGAAACTGCGTCCCCAATTCATCAATCGCGTTACAGCGAATTCGCATTAATGAAACGTGCAATATAGCAGAACGACCTGTAGGCTTGGTAACATCTGTGGAGAGAAATCAGAGTTTAACTTTTTGTGTCCAGTGCCCCTTCTTCAGAAATGATCCTGCTTTCTCTCTCCACAAATGCAGACAGACCTGCTGAGTTTTTTTTCCAGTTTTTTTTCTACTTTTGGCCACAAATCAGCCATGATTTCAGTGAATAATCAAACCGGCTCAAGGGGGTTGAATGACCTACTCTTCATGTTTTTAAACTTTTTAATATGTTATTAGATATCTCTGGACTTGAACCTGGGTCTGCTGGCTCAGAGGTAGGGACATTACTATTACGTTCCTATGTAACTTACCCAAAACTCTCTAACTCTCTGTCAAAACAGATCCCAGCTCTTCAGGTGGAGAGGGGAGGGGAGTGTTTTTCTTCCTTGAAGTTTAAATGGCACAGTGGTTAGCACTGCTGCCTCACAGTGCCAGAGACCCGGGTTCAATTCCTGCCTCAGGTGACTGACTGTGTGGAGTTTGCGCGTTCTCCCCGTGTCTGCGTGGGTTTCCTCCGGGTGCTCCGGTTTCCTCCCACAGTCCAAAGATGTGCAGGTCAGGCGAATTGGCCATGCTAAATTGCCCATAGTGTTAGGTAAGGGGTAAATGTAGGGGTATGGGTGGGTTGCGCTTTGGCGGGGCGGTGTGGACTTGTTGGGCCGAAGGGCCTGTTTCCACACTGTAAGTAATCTAATCCAGCAGATATTTTGCCAACAGAATAATCCAATACAGCTAAGTGCTGAATGGAAGATATACAGATTAAACAGTGATCAATGGACTAAAGAACTGAGCAAGCAAATGTGGTCTGTGGAGTGGAGAAAGTGTTGGATGAGATGTGGGGGAAGCATGGTTATAGTTCTGATAGGATCTATGAAATTAATTCATTTTACTGAATTTAATCTCAGAATTGATACAGCACAGAAGGTGGCCACATGCCCATTGCACTTCATTGTCATTTCCTCCTTTCTGTAACCCTGCACTTCCTTCTTTTCAGGTAATAGTTCAATTCCCACCTGAGTGCCTTGATTAAACGTGCCTCCACTACTCATTCAGGCAGTACATTTCAGATTTTAACCACTCGCTGTGTGAAAATGTTTCTTCTCATGTCTGTTGCTACGTTTGCCAATTATTTTAAAATTGTCCTCCTGTAATATTTTCAAAAGGAATGTACAAACTTGAAGCAAATACATGGTAAAAATCTGTTTACAAGTATTTGTACTTTTACAAATGTTTGTTCTGCCAGTTTCAGAATCAGCAACAGTTTACATTTATATTTTACATTTGGGGAAAAAAAAGGAAACTGATGCTTAACTTTTCAGATGATTTAGAGGAAAGTGAAAGTTTACTTGAAAAGAGATTTCAGAATGTTTTTCAAGGTGTTGAGGGAAAGTAGAGTGATGGTGGCATTTATTGTTCAAGAGGACTTAGATATTTGAAGGTACTGCTACTGATGATATGGAATTGGAGTGTTAATGTCTGCAAATCTGGACATGACAACAACTTATTTGCAAATTTAACTGTATGAAATGCTCTCAAATCATCTCACAGCAGTATTTTAATATAAAATATAAAATCGAGCCACATTTGGAGTAAGTAAGGCAGATGACCGCACGGTGGCTCAGTGGTTAGCACTGCTGCCTCACAGCAACAGGGTCACAGGTTCGATTCCAGCCTCGGGCAACTGTCTTTGTGGAGTTTGCACATTCTCCCCGTGTCTGTGGGTTTCCTCCAGGTGCTCTGGTTTCCTCCCACAGTCACAAAGATGTGCAGGTCAGGTGAATTGGCCATGCTATATTGCCCATAGTGATATGTGCATTAGTCCGAGGGTCTAGGTATGTTACTCCTCGGAGGGTCGGTGTGGACTTGTTGGGCCGAAGGGCCTGTTTTCACACTGTAGGGGACCTAATCTAATCCAAAAGCTTGGTCAAGAGCTTTTAAGGGGTGCCTTAGGAGAAAAATAAGTTAAGAGCCAGAGGTTTCTAGGAAAGGTAATTCAGAGACATAACATCTGATACCACCTCCATCTGATACCACCTAAAAGTAGAGGTGCTGAAGAGGCTAGAATTATTGAAGCTTAAATATCTCTAAAGGTTGTGACACTGGGAGAGGCTACTGGAATAGGCAGCATCTAGGCCATGTAAAAATTTAAAATCAGCTTCCGAAATGAAGATGATGCTTAACCAATGCCAGTGTAAGGTGAGCACACACAGAGTGTGGAATCTGGAGTTAGTGCAAGTTAAGATGCAGGCAATAAGCTTAGAGGGTATAAATGTAGGAGAGCAGCCAAGAGTGCACTGGTATAGTCAGGTCTAATGATAACAAAAGCATTGCCACAAAGGGTGTATAATTTGTATCTATAACAGTTTGTTTTTAACTGCAACCCAGGATCTACCCCTAAGAAAATATATAAAAGTTTATTTTTAATGCTATGTAAATCAAAATATATTTATTTGGTCTTCCACTCACCAACTGTCAGTGTAAACACGTGTGACTGCACATTGTCAGCCAGTGCCTTGAATTTTAGGCTGCTTGTCATGTACAGTCCATCACATAGTTTTGAGAGGCAGTTGTGATATTGGACACAATTATCTTCATTTGTGAGTACGCTGCTTCACAATGGTATGTAAGAGTATGTAGGTGGCACTGCGTTCATTGAGCAAGCATTTAAACCAGCTGTGCTGAAGGGCCATTGCTCTAATAGTGTTTACAATCTTAACAACTTTCATTACATGGGACAGTTCTATAAATTTACTTGCTAATGCTTCTTGTGGATGATACATGGGTAAAAGAAGAGAAATTGGGATCAATTATGCAAAATGCAATGAAGCCTGCATTTGCATCAACCATGGTTGGTGCACCAACAGTTGTGATAAGCACGTAAGAACAATGAGTGTAGTAGGCAACTCAGCTCCTCAAACCTGCTTTGCCAGTCAGTATGATCAAGACTGATCTCAAATTGGCTTCAACTCCACTTTCCTGCCCCATCTCCATAACCCTTCAATCAGTTACTAATCTTGTCTAACTCCTCCTTAAATTGACTCAACGTCCCAGCATCCACCACACTCTGGGGAAATAAGTTGTACAGATTCACGATTTTTTGAGAGAAGTAACTTCTCCTCATCGCTGTTTTAATCTGCTCCCCTAATCCTAAAACTGTGATTTCTCATTCTAGATGACCCCACAAGAGAAAACATCCTCTCTACATTATCTTTGTCAATCTCCTTTCGCAACCTATAAACCTTAATTATATCTCCTGCATTCTTCTAAACTCTAGAGAGTATAGGCCTAAACTGCTTGATCTCTTTTCATAACACAGACCCAATATCTCTGGAATCAATCTTGAGAATCTCCTCACTTCTGCCTCCAGTGCAACTACATCCCTCCTAAAATGAAGGGACCAAGACTTTCCACAGTACTTCAAGTGGGGGTCACTAATGCCTTGTACAGTTGCAGCTACACTTTCCTTATTTCATACTCCATTTAGCAATAAATGTCAAAATTCAATTTGCCTTCCTTCCTTCCTACAAAGTAGTTTTCTGTGATTCATGCATGAGGAAACCCACATCTCCCTTCACCAAAGTACTCTGAAGTTTCTCTCCATCTAGATGGGTTGTTTTTCTATTCTTATAACCAAAATGACTGACCTCACACTTATCCATGTTAAATTCCATTTGGCAAATTTTGGCCCATTTGCCTAAGCTATTTCTATCTGTTTGTAAATTTCTTATTTCTTTGTTGCAACTTACTTTCCCACTTACTTTAGTGTCATTTGAAAATTTGGCTATCGTATCTTCTATCTCTGCATCCAAGTCATTAATAAAGTTTGTAAATAGTTGGAGGCCAAGATCCGAACCCTGTGCCATCCCACTAGTTAAATCTTGCCAAGCAGAAAAAGACTCGTTTATTCCGACCCTCTGCTTTTTGTTGGTTAGCCAATCTTCTTTCCAAGCTAATAAATTACCTTGACCCAATGTGATCTTACCCTAAGTACAGCACCTTATCAAATTCCTTCCGAAAGTCCACATGTGCTCCAGCTACTAGTTTCCAGGAAATCAGTTTCATGATTGAAATGTTTTTCTCAAGCACATAAGTTTTGAATTTGTTGTTAATATCCTCAACCCTTCTCTCTTTAAGGGGCAAAAGGGTGAGAAGATAATCTTCAGTTGTCATGGCCTTAAAAGCCATGCGCATAAAATCAGCTGGACTCTTATCAGTCATGTCGATGGATTCATGGAACTGTAGTGAGAAGCATTCAGTCCTTCAAATCCTGTTGTAATTGCTGAAAGAAGTCTTCAGATGAAGATTTCCGTCATCTTATTAGTATGGAAGCACCATGTACTCTTGCCATTGTTACTGTTTCTTCATTCTTAAAGTCTTTAACTAAAGGGTCAGTGGCCATGGTCAATGTTTCTTTAATTACTTCGCCATCTGTGAAGGATTTTTTTGTGTTCTTCCAGATGATGGCAAATGCAAAATGATGCTTCAGTAAAAGCATCAGTAAAACCACCACAAAAAGTGGTTTATTGATTCAAAACACTGAATATGTTCAAGAAGGAGTTTGCTATAGTTCTTAGAGCTAAAGGAATTAAAGGGTGAGAGAAAGGAGGAACAGGGTACTGAGTTAAATGGTCAGCCATGATCATATTTGCAGCAGACTTGAAGGACCAAATAGCCTACTCCTGATTCTACTTTAAATGTACATAAAATGTACATCTTGCTGATGGTTTAGAAAAAAATTAATTGTTGAACTTTCAAAATTTTCTTCAGTCCGATAACTTCTTTGATCGAAACGTGATATTCAAGGGATAGCTATCCTTGAATTTACTATGTTGCTGCTGTTGTAGCAAATTCACCTTTTAACTCATCAACATACTTCAGTGACATATAAAGCAAATGCTGTTATTTTGCACCATTGTGAATAGAAATTCATTTTCCCATTCTGCATGGAAGTCTGATGGAAGACATGAGCTTAGAGAGATGGTAATGAAATTAGAGAAAGATGGAAGTTCAGTATTAGGATGGGGAAGCGTTAGAAAAAGTTTGACTGGGTAAGCTGATATATGCCAGTGACATAGTTGAAGCAGCTGTTCAGTGGTCTCAATCTTTGTGACAAGGAAGTTGAGGAGCTCTCCACTGGAATAAGTGGCAGAAAATGGTTGTTGTGTAACATTTTGGTGTTCCATTTTGTTTTGTAATTGACTTGGGTCTTGTAAATTAATTTTTAGATTGCCTTTCTCTATTCAGTTTACTGTTCTTGATTAGTTACAAATCCAATTTTAGGTGCAAGTATGTTTTCACAAGTTTCACAATTAATTAAGTTGATCATAGCAAATAAAAAAAACAAATTATGGTTAGGAAGTGGGCTCAGCTGATTCACAGATATTTGATTTACAGTGAATACAGACTCACAACTTTCAACAGACTGAGGTGCTGTCACTTCCTATATTCTATTGATTGTTGTTCTCTTTCGGTGTTCTACACACTGTACCATTGAGAACCAGGATTTGTTGATCCTTAGTAGCCATTAATCCCTGGGCATGATCAGAGACATCCTGAACTCTAATTGGCTTGTAAGTGCATGAACAGTACATAAACAGTTTCTAGTTAATTTCCAATTGCCAGTTTCTAATTGATTTCTTTAAAAATAATACTCATCTAATTTACATCACTTCTCACTTTTTGCTAATTGTTTCAGTAAGACGTCAAGTTTTTATGATTCTGTTCTCTTCATGGTATGTGTTTTTTTTTATTTTTCACTAAGATAGTATGACTTCCACAATACTTTCTTTACTTATTAGTACAAGTTAGGAGGATGTATGTTGTCTCGTTCTTATGATTGATGCCATGAGCACCTTGTTGTAACGTTACTTAATTGCTGAGAGTTCCCCTATACCATACATCTTTAGAGGCCATCTGCTCAGATATATGTTTTTACTAGTGGCTGTTGGTACTTGAAGAGTTATCTTGTTCTGAACAAATGTAAAATTGCATATACTATTTAAAAAAAGAACATAAATTTAAAACAGAAGATTACAAATGCAATAGTACTTAAAAACTAGCCTGTGTGCATCAAATCTAAGGAGTTGGTTCTGCTATAACGTGTGTTTCTTCAATGCAAACTGGCTTTAATGTGATTGAAGAATTTGACCGTTATTTGCAGAATATGAACTTGCTTTACCTATATTGACTATAAGGCGATTCTGGCCCCATTCGTTTAAATGGCTCGAGTATTGTGTGGTTATAACACGAAATCGCAAAAGAACCGAGCTATCGCATTGTATCTGAACTGACTGTAGAGCATCATTGTTTATATTTAGTTGGTACATTGTTTATTTTCAGTTGATAACTAATGAAAGTCAATAAAGGATTATGTATTTACAGAACTAATCATGCACTATTACGGGAGTTAATTCTAATTCAAGTAATATATTTAGCAATGTGATTGCTTCCTTCTCAAACAATATAAATTAAAACCAACTCAAAGCAGAACACATCTATTATTTTGAAGTTTCTTCTCTTTGCACACAAAGTCTTTTTAACTTTTCTCTGATAATTACAATATGAGATATTTGATAAGAATTTAATGTTGTGAAAGGATGTAAGTTTGTCTGTGCAAACTTAAGAGCGCAAGTTGTCATTTGAAAATAATGTAGCAAGGGGCCACTATTTGAAGTAAGATTGGGTTATAAAGTAAGCCAATGAAGTGGGGTATAAATAATTGACTTCAATATAACAGAATTTACTTTTAATTCCTTTCTAGTTTAGTAAAGTCTAAATTATTAATTGTTGAAAATTAACTCAACCCTACAGTGATAGAAATATGAGGATGAGGACTTTAAGTGCATTATGGTGGGAAACAGCCTTTATTTGAAACTCCACCTTCAAGTAAAACAAAAAAAACTTTCCCTTAACTATTTTTTTTCCTGGTATATGATTCTTCCAATAGAAGATTATGTAGTTATTAACAGTGGGTATGTTCTTTTCTGGAATGTAAAGAAGGTTCTTCAATAAATTTGGAATCACTAAATTATGATACTATTACTATTTAGTTGTTGTACTGGTTTGAAGTTGCAGTGTTACTTTTTGATACATGTTTTCATTACTTATATATTTACAAGTTATGGTGCATGTTTCTTAACCGAATTTTAGTTTGTATTTATGCACAATATTTTATTTTGAATTTAATTTCAGATTGCTATTCCTAATAATAATCAGTTGAGATGTGTTTCATGGAATAAAGACCAAGGATTTATTGCATGTGGAGGGGAAGACGGCCTTTTAAAAGTGCTGAAACTTGAAACACAAACAGGTAAGGAAAAAAATGCCATAATGTATTGTTCAATTTCCAAAATACATGTGGCAGATTCACAGTTTCATGGCCAAGATGACCCTGTAGATGGTGAACTGTTCTCTTTTCTGTGAGATGGTGGGGTAAAGAAATTGTATACGTATGGAAGCGAGCAGCCAGACTACTTAGAGTCATAGCTATAAAGCCTTGATTGTTCAATCTTGAAAAGAAAAAAAGTCTTGGGCTTATATACTGGCATGCCAAATGTTACAGAAGTATGTGCAATAGTTAATGAGAGCTTCCCAAACTATCTCCAACAGTGATCCAACTTTAAGGCTTACCAAATTACCAACTTTAAAATTGTCATCTCCTTTACGGAGAACTACGAGTGCTCGGGTGGGAGTGGCTTTTGAGAGCATGGGGTGGGATGGGGGTTGGGGAGTGAGGGATGAATAGTGCGGAATGTGGAGTGAGAGCCTGTGAGAGCATGAGGCCTGTAGTGCCAGAACATAGCTGCTGTAACTCAGTTGAAGCTCCATGGTGGCCATTGCTACTTGGAACTTGTGACCCCAGAACTTTAGCCTGCAATCTCATTTGGAGTTCTGACTGCTCACTTTGAGGATGATCTGGGTTAGAGGAAGTATATATTTCTCCAGAGGAATGTATTGGTCAAGTAAGAAGGCCAGGTCACACAAGGAAAATAATTGGGGATTTATATCAGATTGGATTGGCTTAAGAAGTAGCAAAATGTTGTCCTGTTGTGAAAGCAAAATATGGCAGATCCTGGAAATCTGAAACAAACACAGAGATTGCTAGAGATACTCAGCATTCTAGCAGCAGCTGTGGCTAGAGAAACAGTTAACATTTCAAGTCTGATATGGTTCTTCTTCAGAATCAGCATGGAGATCGGGGTGAAGAGAGCTGGGGAGAGCACAAATGGAGACGAATGGGGCGAGGGTTTCCTATATCATGCTCCCCCCCTTGCGCCTCCCCACCAGGGTCTGAGCGCTCCTTGTCAACTCCAACTCTGACTTTTTGACCTACTTCCCTTCTCACTCTGTGGATTTCGTGCCTGGCCACTGGCATCCCTCGTCCCTCTCCCCACCACTGAAGTCCAGTTCAAAATCGGGTATGTTTCCCTGCATTTGTGCAGGAGTGAATTTCCCCATGATGTCACACGCAAAATCTATGCTTGTACCATGCATTCCCCAATGAACAATCGTGCGTTGGTGCCCGCAGTTGTTGTTAATAGCAAATGTTGCTAAAATGAAAAGGAAGTCTGTTTTCCCCTAAGATTTCAATGGTAAGATGAAAATCTTGGTAGTAAGTGGCAAGGGCCCTAATTGCATGCATTAACAACTCAATGTTCACTAATCCCACCTCATTTACATGCAGGCTGCTATTCTTCCAGATGCTGATGAGAAAGTAGACGGCACCAATTCCTGAATTGAAAGTCAGAGCAGCTACTTAGTTTCTGGAGCTTGCCAGCATCTTCTCCCAACTTCTGTGTTGACCATTGTTTCCCATCATCTTAGGATATGCTCATGGACAGTGACCAACTCCGTCCATGGAATTCAGCATTGGCAAAACACCAGGATCACCATATCATCATGGCCCATCCTGGAGTGACATAGACAGTTCAGCACTTCACTACCGCACTTTGGAGCTTACCTGCACCTGATACCGCATACTTATACCAGACACTCTGCGTGTAGACTCATTTACTTGGATGTGCGCAGAATCTCTGTCTTGCCTTGTCTTTTAGCAGACTGAAAGCCAAGCAGCTTGTCATGCTTGCCAGCACTGAATATCAAGGGATTGGACATGTTGCTCTTTGTTACCATGCTGTGTCTGTGTCATGCCCACAGCATGTGCCAGCAATCTATGTGACAAACACATTGAGTGTGCTTCAGTTAGATGGTCATGATTGAAAATCGAAGAGTGCAGTCCTTAGTTGAGTCAAGAGGGATTCTGGTCAGTCAAGAGATAGTGCCATATTCAGTAAAGGGAATCACCTAATTCTAGTGTGGGGGTTTGGCCATGGTTATTCAGGTGTTTAGATTGGTTACAGTCCTTCCTTGTGAGCTCAAGGATTCTCTTCTTGTAGGAGCTTTGAATGTGAGCCACCCCACCAACCATCTTGGCCCTTTCATCCCTATTGTGGACCGTTTTTTTCTGTGCTGAGGCAAAAGAAGGATTGAGTGAGATGAAATTGACTAACAGCTGTTAGTGATGGTATAGGAGTAGAAAAGGTGTCCCACGTAAGTGAATGGGAAGCAAAGAGAGCAGGAAGGCTTAGTTATGTGGGGATTTAGTTTGGTGAGAGTCATTGAGGGAAGATGCTGCATGCATTACTGGGAGTGATATGAGCTGTGGTGGGAGGTGCATGCAGTAGCAAAATTAGTGTGTTGCACTTACCATTGAACTTGTATCATTGTGACATATTACTTGAAACTGTAGACACTGCATCCAGATGGCTACCTCAGACCAGTCTAATGTTATAGTCTCCATTGGTGATCCTGAGGAAAGAGGATGGCCCTTCACTCCACAAAGATCCCCTGGTCCCTATCAGTGAACTGGGTTGCCAGCTTCCCTTGGTGAGCCAGCTTCTTTGGATTAGTAATGGAGCAACACAGCATTCAGTACATTTCCTGGCTTGCATTGTTCGAGCTAATGTGCAACTGAGATTTTGATGTGGCACCCGTGTGAACATCAACAAATCCTGCATATGAACACTTACCTCTGCTAATGCAATGCATTAGTAATGAGATGAATCGTGGAGACTTGTGTGAGAAAAGTCATCAGCGTTCATGGAGGGAAACCCTCTGTGGAACTCTCTGAAATTGACACTTGCCAAAAATGTGTGGGAACATTCCACCCAATGTTCCTAATACAGCATTGATTCTGTCTGAGAAGAGAGTGCTGATTGGTTTGCGAATAGACTCTGGTTGGTCAAGATTAAAGTGATGCTGGAAAAGCACAGCAGGTCAGGCAGTATCAGAGGAGCAGGAAAATCAATGTTTCGGGCAAAAGCCCTTCATTGGGAATGAGGCTGGGAGACTCAGGGGTGGAGAGATAATTGGGAGAGGGGGTGAGGCTGGGGAGAAGGTAGCTGAGAGTGCAATAGGTGGATGGAGGTGGGGGTGAAGGTGATAGGTTTGAGAGGAGGGTGGAGTGTGTAGATGGGAAAGAAGATTGACTGGTGGGACAGGTCATGAGGAAGGTGCTGAGCTGGAAGGTTGGAACTGGGCTAAGGTGGGGAGGGGGGTGCGGGGAAATGAGGAAACTGGTGAAGTCCACAATGATGCCATGGGGTTGAAGGCTCCCGAGGTGGAAGATGAGGCATTCTTTCTCCAGCCGTTGGGTGGTGAGGGAGTGGCGATGGAGGAGACCTAGCACCTGCATGTCCTCGGCAGAGTGGAAGGGGGAGTTGAAATGTTTGGCCATGGGGCGGTGGAGTAGATTGGTCAAATCAATCCCCTGAGAAATGAACCTGAGAATGTCTGTCATCTGTTTGTTGAGTTGAAGCAGATGTAGGTATTCTTTCTATCTGAAAAGAATGGAGACCAGTATATTCGTACTTTAGTTAATAATATTGTAGTTAAATGGATTGAATTGTTTCTTTTCATTATGATGATGAAATATGTGGTGAGATTTTCCTTAGCTTTTTATAATTTCCACTGATTTCCATAATATTATTTTTGACACATTCAAATGGTGTTCCCCATGAATTGTTTGTCTTATCACCAGCAGAATGAACCCTAAAATAAGTGTATTTTCAGGTAGAATTTCCAGTCTTCTCCCATCGACAAAATTAATTATAGACCACTATTTTTAAGAGAAGAGGAACTTAGTTTAGAAAACAAAACTGGCACATTTGGTTTTTTTTGAGTCTTTAAGATTTTTTTCATACCTGATAGCTACTTTTAGTTTCATTCATTTTTTTCAAATTTGTATCTGTATTTAAAGCGTCAATAGATACTATCATGACATAGTATTTTATCTTAAGTTCTAATTAGCCATTGTGGATTTCTGTAGATGATACGAGATTAAAGGGACTGGCTGCACCCAGTAACCTTTCCATGAATCAAACACTGGAAGGACACAGCGGTAAGTTTTTTTACTTTTATTCTTTCTTTGTGTTTAACGATGAATGCTCTGTGCAGCTACTCTAGGTGTTAGCTGTTGGATGCAAATTAAAATGACTGATCCCTTTGCTATGGTTGCTAAATTGTTCAGATAGCAGATTAAATATATAACCAGAATTTATTGATCTGCCTAAACTGAAGTAAGTTTTAACCAGTTCCTTTTGATGTAATAGACTCAGCTCCTTGATTGGATTGATAGGCATTCTGTGTAAAGATGCAGCATGTCATTGTGATTGCAGGGGTGAGGGGGTGTGATTGTTAATAAATTCAAAGCAAAATCATTAAACTTTTAAGATTTTTATCTATTAAATCATCTTATTAGTTACCACCCAAAATTTCATGTAGATAAATTATATGCCAAAAGTTTATAGGAAACAACCTGAGATGCTGACCAAAATTTACTTGCGATGTTGTTGATTGAGTACAAAAACAGAAGTTGCTGGGAAAGCTCAGCAGGTCTGGCAGCATCTGTGGAGAGAAATCAGAGTTAACATTTTGGTTCCGGTTCTGATTTTGCTTCACCAATGCCAAGACTGCTGAGCTTTCCTAGTAACTTCTGTTTTTGTTTCTGATTTACAGCATCTGCAATTCTTTTGGTTTTTATTGAGTTATTAATTGAGTTTTCACCTGTAAGAAATTAATGAGTCTCATAAGCTCCTCCAGATGAGTTTTCTTTACGCTTTTTAAAAATAATTATTGTTTTGTTATCTCAGCAGAATTAGTGGGCTTTCTGATTCTTACTATAGCAGCTATGAACCCACCTGCTAGGATATGTACAACATGTAGCCTGGGAAAAATTTCCCCCAACTGTGCTTTTATGAAAGGTTTTCTTTCATTAACTGGCTAATTCCTCTTCCCTGCCTCACCTAAGAAAATATATCAGTCCAATTATTCCTGACAAATGAGTGTGGTAACCAACCTGTTTGGTGGATTTGTCTGTTTAAGAAACTATGGATGTTTTTATTCAACCTGTTCAGACATGTTATGACACTGCTCTGGAACAGGTGAGCCTTGAATCTGCGACTTCTAGCCGAGAGGTAGGGACAGTACTACTCTGGCACAACAGCTGTCATTATGAAGTATATATTTGGCATGTGATCACGTGACTGCTATAGCTAGTATATTAACCTATGTACTAGCTTGTCAATCTTAATCACCCAAAGTAGCAAGGTAACTGCTTGAGTTGACTTAACTTTTCTGCCTGATTTTAATTTTTGGAATTTGATTTCCCAAATTGGAAAGAAAATCTATAATATAGAGTGTACACTTTTAAATAATATTAATGTACAGCCATATGTGTCCCCATCTGTATGCAGTTAATATGATAAAGTACCCATCAAATTCTACTACACATGACTCTTCGTGCTTCCTAATAACCTGATGAAGAGGTGGAAAAAAACAGGTGATCTGTTCAATCCCTGGTTATAATATTATTACCTGCATTACCATTTACTGCCAAACTATTACTTTTTTGCATAAGATTCTTTCGTAGATTATAATTAATGCTTAATTATTCCATGAATTATAATTTTTTCAAAATGCAATAATTCCCTTTTCTCTTGCCTGTATATCTTTATCATTTCTGTGGGTAATGTATAATTATTAATGGGTGCAATGTTTGCAAAAGTTTAATGTGATACAAGTTATAAATTACTTATGGCATGAATAATACAGAGACTAGGTTGGAAATGATTTTCTGTTGTACAGTTATCTTCATTAATCTGTTTGTCCAGGTGCTGTACAAGTGGTGACTTGGAATGAACAGTACCAGAAGTTGACAACTAGTGACCAGAATGGTCTCATTATTGTGTGGATGTTGTACAAAGGTCAGTTAACACTTCTTGTGGTAAACAACAAAATTGATTATGATGTGAACAATATGCTTATTGTGAAATGACTTATTGGACACTTACATTACGTAGATGCATCGCATCAAAAATGTAACACAGAAATAGACCATTCGACTCAACCAGTGTTTGCTGGTATTTATACTTCATTCAAATCACTTCCCATTTTTTTTCTTGGTCAAAAACCTTGTCCAACCAGTCCAACACCAGCACCTCCACATTTTTTTCTCAGCTAAATCTACTATCACAACCATCTGTTTTTGTTATTCATTTGTGGGAAATGGGATTCCTGGTTGGCCAACATTTATTGCCTATCCTAAGCTGCCCATTGCAATTGAGTCAACCTCATTGCTGTGGGTTTGGAGTCACATATTGGTCAGACCTGGTGAGGATGGCAGATTTCTTCCCTAAAGGGTATTAGTGACCTCGATGGGTTTTTCCTACAATTAGCATTGATTTCATGGTTATTAGTTGGTTCTTAATTCCAGATTATTTATTGAATTCACATTCTGCCATCTGCCATGGTGGGATTTGAACCACGGACCCCAGAACATTAGCTGGAGTTCAGAAGAACGAAGGCAATCTCCTTGAGATTGTAAGATGTTAAAGGATCGATAAGGTGAACATTGAACAGGTCTTCCCCCTTGAGGGACGGTCATAGATATAGAGTGAGAGGGGGTAGTTCAAAATTGTGATGAGGAGAAACTACTTCTCTCAGAGGGTTAGGAATCTATGGAACTCATTGCCACAGAGTGCTTTGGAAGCAGAATTAATCAACAGATTCAAGAAAGAAATAGATATGTTTCTGATGAAAAGAGGGATAAAGGGATGTGGGAGCAGGCAGGGGAGTGGTGTTGATCAGCCATAATCGTGTTAAATGGCGGAGCAGGCTGGAAAGGCTGAATTGCCCACTCTCCTGTTCCTAGTTACCTATGTTTCTGGATTATTAGTCTAGCGATAATACCATTTGATCATTACCTCCTTTTTCCCTTAAATGTTTGTCTATCTTCCCTTTAACTGCCTCTACACTATTCACTTTAAACATTCCTGTGGTTAGCCAACTCTGAATGTCCTTATCACACTGTGTAAAGAAACTTCTGAATTCCTGTTTGAATTTCTTGGTGACTATCTTACATGGATTTGCGATGCATAGTAATACAAACGACATGAATTTGGTTCCTGCACCAATTAAATGCATGAAGATCCTGCATTCTCAATCTCACTCCTTGCTTGAAGCTTGGTGACCTTTGCAATAAACTCACCACCACTTTTCTCTCTCTCATGAGAGAGCAGCCCTCTGACTCTTTGGTGACTTTACCTTAAACAACTTATCTTTACTTAATATCCTTTCTTATTTTGGACAGCACTATTTAAAAATAGAAGATGTTTATATTGCAATTAAGATAAGTAAATCTGACCTGATATGCATATTAATACACATCTTTCATTTCTACATATATCATAAGAATAGGGCATAGAAATTGATGAGAGAGAGCCTATCAGGTTGAATAGTTGGAGGCACAGTCTTATTACAGTTGTAGCTGAAAGAAACATTAATAAGTTGAAAAACTTCAAGGGAAAGCTGAAAAGCAAAAACTACATTGGGAGTAAAATTAGAGCAAGTGGTAAATTATAAGATCCTTTATTCTTGGAATTTTTGTGTGTTTAGGGAATATAAATTTAACAGAGAAAATACAACTGTGAAGATGTTATAGTTACGCACTTGTGGGGCTATTGTATCAATGCATTAGAAATTATTTAGGAAAAATAACAAAATATAATATTCCCATGCATTATAATTGAAGATGCTCACTGTAGCAGTTTTCTAGTTCCTCTTTGAACAAGATTGGAACAGCTACTTATTAGCTTTTGATTTTTTAAAATTAAACCCAATGTTTGTGAATTTATTACAGGGTCTTGGTATGAGGAAATGATTAATAACAGAAACAAATCTGTGGTTCGCAGTATGAGCTGGAATGCTGATGGACAGAAAATCTGTATTGTGTATGAAGATGGTGCTGTCATTGTGGGTTCAGTGGATGGTAATGTATTTCAGACTGAAATGTTTTAACCTGAATTAAGTTCTGGCATTCAGAGATCTGGATGTAGGTTTGCTGACTGAGCTGGAAGGTTCATTTTCAGACATTTCGTCACCAGTCAATACATCCAGAACCTCAACCTGACCTACAAATCTTCTCAAAACTCACTAATTAAGATATCTAGAACTTACATGGATTATTCAGTTTAATAAAATTCCTTGTCACTTCCAATAAAAAATGCTCTAAACATTTATGACATCATTGTCCATTGAAATTAATTTCATAACTATACTGCTGTTTAGTAATGAATGATCTATTTTAAACTAATTATGTATGTTAACATTTTTGAAAAAAATGTGTTTCTACTTTAAAACCTGTAACTGCCAATTAATATTAACTTCTTGATGGTTAACATTTTCTTTGATTGTCTCATGTTTTCTGTATTTTATCAGGTAATCGTATTTGGGGTAAGGAATTGAAGGGCCTCCAATTAACTCAAGTTGCATGGTCACCAGACAGCAAGATTCTTATATTTGGCATGGCAAATGGAGAAATACACATATATGATAGCCAAGGAAATTTTATTGTAAGCTTATAGTTTTTTCATTATGTTTTTTGCTGTTCTTATGGAACTTTTACATTAACTTGCAAATTTATCAAGGCTCCTTTTAAAACATATCCTACTTTAAATATCCTAAGTATACTATTAAAAAGAATGCCAGTACTTTTTAAAAAATGCAATGTTTGAGACCATTCAGTGTTGGCTGAGATTTGAAGGATTGATACTGTTGTATTCAGTTTGAATGAAGTGAAAGTGTATACTTATGAAAATTATCTATTATGAAAGTCTCTTGAGAAAAAATTATTATTAAAATTGTAATTCTCACTTCATCTACTGAAACAATGATCTTATTAGACTAAATTAATTGGTAGCAACTTTGAAAACAGAATTGTGTACAAAGTGCACAATTTTTAATGTCATTTTAATACTGTAGTAACAATTTAACAGCTGTTTGACACATAACAAGGGGAGGCAGTGGTCATGTGATGATGTCAATGGACAAGTAAATCAGAACCCCAGGCTAATGTTCTGGAGATATGGATTCAAATCCCACCATGGCAAATGGTGAAACTTGATTTCATCAAAAATCTGGAATTAAAAATCAAATTTATTGTCATTAAAATTCCACCTGGTTTACTAATGCCCTTTGCGTAAGGAGATCCTATCTGATCTGGCCTCCATTTGAATGTAGACTCGCAGCAATGTGGTTAACTTTTGACAGCCTCTGCATATGAGAGATGGACAATAAATACTGGCATATTGAATAAATGTAATAAAAGGGCATATCTGTCATTCAACTGAAATATGTATTCAATATGTCTTTGTATTTTCTTTAGGTAAAGCTGGTGCTGCAGTGTCTTGCCAATGTGACTGGTGCAGTCAGCATTGTTGGTATCCATTGGTACTCAGGAACTGAGGGATATGTTGAACCAGACTGTCCCTGCTTAGCTATCTGCTTAGACAATGGTCGATGTCAAATAATGCGTCATGAGCATGATGAAAGTGAGCATTATCATTGTGTAAATTGGCCATAGAATATTTTTGAGGAATTTTGTTATCTTTTTTAGTTTTTTCACCAATGCATACCCATATCTGAAACTAGTGCAATATTTTACAAATGTTGTATGAATATTGTCAGTGTTAGTGTCAGCAGTAGCTTAGTTACTAGTACTCAAACTTCATTCTGACACCATCAGAATAGTGCTGGGGGGATGATAAACAGATGGAAGTGTTATCTTTTGGATGAGACTTTAAACCAAGGCCTTGTCTGATTCCTCAGGTGCAATCTTCTTGTATTTCTCTTAACAGATGCTGTCTTGATTGATACTGGTATAAATGTGGTTGGCATTCAGTGGAACTACTGTGGTAGTGTATTGGCTGTTGCTGGTTCCCAAGTATCAGTTGGACAGGACAAGCAGATCAATGTTGTGCAATTCTACACTCCATTTGGTGAGGTGAGTTTTTTTCTGCTTTTGATAGGTCGAATTTTAAGTTAATTATGTAGCCTATTTCATAAAGCCTCAGTTTTTTTTAAGAAAAAGGTTGTGCTTGTTTGAATTACAGAGCTTCAATAATTGAGATAATATTCTAAACATCTGAACTAAGTAAGTTAGTAGCATTGCAAAGCAAACTAAATTGTTTCTATAATCAGGTTGTCTGCCATGGTTGCTGACAAAACATGACCATGCCTCAAAGTAGTTGGCTGTGTAATGATTTAGGATGTTCTCAGGAAATAAATTATTCTATCCAAATGCAAATTTTTTGTTTGTTTCTTTATCAGAAGTGTTTGAAGAATTATAATTGTACTTAGTGTAAAGGTTTTAAGTCAGAGTATTCAAACTGAAATATCTAAAATTATCTGGAGCAACATCAATTTCAGACAGAAGATGCAACTGCTAAATTTGAAGTACATTGCGATGTTGTATATTACATTCTTGGTATTTTGAGAGTCACGATATGTGTTTTCTCCACTATGCTAATTTCTCAAGCATTTGCGCACATTAAAAGTGTCTGGCAAGCAGATGTATGCAGTGTCATGGGAAGGAGGAGGGCTGAGAATTGCACTTGCTGTTGATTCTTTTATTTATTTTGCCAACATCAGACCGGATTACAAGGTAAAACCAGTGGCATCCCTAAATATTTTTGCATGTTCTAAAGTTATACAGTTATGCATTTTTTCAGATAAAGTGTTTACATTTGTAGTTAAGAATTATATGACATACTTAACAGAAAAACCTATATGTTTATTATTTTTGAAGATAATTCCTAAAATCCAAGTACTGAAGAAATATCTCAGCTCACATAATCACCCATGATAATGAGTGCATTTTAATGCCCCTCACCATCTTTCCCACCAAAACCTCTCATCGACAACTTTAATTCAAGGTTTGACTATTCCAACACGTTCCTGGCCTTCTATCCTGCACCCTCTATAATTTAGTCTGGTCTAAAATTTTGCTTCCTTTTTCATAATTTGTATCAATTCCTGTTTACCCTTCTCTTTCAAGCTTGCTGATATACATTGGCTCCCAGCCTGGCAACAGTTTCAAAATTCTTATAACTGTTTTCCAATCTCTCTGTAATCTTGCCTCTCTCCATCACTGAAACCTCCTTCAGGCCTGTAAGCCATGTCTATGTTCCCTAATCCTGATGTCATCTCTGATTGCTATCACAATATTGCAAATTAATGCTATACTTTGAACTTTAATAGATCTAAGCTCTGCAATTCCTTCTCTAAACCTCTCTCTGTCTATCTTTAGTACACTACTTAAAATGCGTTTGTGCTTTTGGTCAACAGTCGCAAATGATGGCAGGACTCCTCAGTCATTCCCCTAATTTTAGGTTCACTCATGAAAGGAACCATCCACTCAGCATCTACCCTTTCATTTTGCCTCAGGATCCTTCTCTTTTTCTATAACATCACCTCTCATTTTTCTGTAGTCCCATCTTTTTCTCATAGGAAATTTCTTCAACACAGAAGTCAGTCAAATGAATGCACTGTGTATTATCTCCAATGCAAATCGATAATCCTTTTAATAAGGAGTTGAAAATGAGATTCATTTCTCCAGATGTGGTCTCAGTCACACTTTAGACATTTTTAGTAAGACCTCTCTATACTCTACCTTTCCCTTGCTAATGATTTACTGTAATTGTATGCTAACGCAATATGGTCTGTCATTTTAGTGACTTGTGGGATAAAGAACCCTTTTTTAAATGAAACAGTAACTATTTTTTTCCACTGAGCAAACATGCTGATCTAATTTTTAACCTTTTGGCAGTGGGGTTATTGCTCTAACACAGTAGTGTATGCATATACCAGACCAGATCGACTGGAATACTGTGTAGTCTTTTGGGACACCAAGAACAATGAAAAGTATGTAAAGTACGTAAGGAGTCTGATTTCAATAACTACATGCGGAGACTTTTGCATTTTAGCAACCAAAGCTGATGACAGTTCTCCGCAGGTAAGAGATTATTTCCACAATTTACTAAATTTCACAATAATGTTGTAACTGAAATATTTAGTCATTCAGCATTTATCCCAAAATTGATATGAATAAAATGCTTGCAAGACTGGGATCAACTGATCTTTGCTCTGTAATTGATATACAACAATGACAAATAGTTGACTTGAAGTTCAAACACAGATCAAATGCCTTGAAGTTTAAGCATAAGCATAGATCGGGCATGATGTAATTGAAAGGTAGTGCAGGCTTGAGAGTTTCAATGGTGTATTTTTCAGTCTAACTTTGCCCTAATCTACTATCAAGGAAACATACAATGAGATATAGAGAAGAACAAAAGTGTAATTTTTTAAAAAATTACTTACAGTGTGGAAACAGACCCTTCCGCCCAACAAATCCACACCGACCCGCCGAAGCGCAACCCACCAAGACCCATTCCCCTACGCTTACCTCTTCACCTAACACTATGGGCAATTTAGCATGGCCAATTCACCTAACCTGCACATTTTTGGATTGTGGGAGGAAACCGGAGCACCCAGAGGAAACCCATGCAGACACAGGAAGAATGTGCAAACTCCACACAGTCAGTCGCCTGAGGTGGGAATTGAACCCAGGTCTCTGGCGCTGTGAGGCAGCAGTGCTAACCACTGTCTCACTGTGCCGTACAAGGATAAGAAAGCACAGTTGCCAAAAAATGGTCACAAATAATAAAATATTTGCAACTAAAGCACACTGCTCCAGTTCAAGGCCCCAGATCATCAGAATTTCCTGTCCTAAATTTTAACTGCATATTAGGCCTCAGACATCAGACACCTTTTGCTATTGATGAAAATGGATAACCAGAAAATTTAAACTCCATTTAATCCTGTGGAGGTGAGCGGGTGGTATGTATTCCTGCAATTTAATAAGAGCTTTATTTCAATTACTTGGCTTGACTTTGTAATTCCCATGGATATCCTGCAGGACTGAGAAGCTATTCAGAGCAACATGTTCTCTGGATTTTCCTGCACCCAAGCAGCCAGTCAGTGAATGATCTGGAAATGGAGGTGGGGTGGTGAGAACATCTAACTTTCATTTCTTGTTTTAGATCTTCACTCCTTTTATCTGACCTTCCTGTTTGGAGAGGAAAGAATCTGGAAAATTGGCCCAGATTCCTCCTTTTCTAATCAATTATTTCCTACTTCTAAAATTCACCAATAATATTTGTTTGTTACTTTCCTCCCTAATTTTAGTATTCTTCCCAATCGCATTCCTTTAAAATCGTAATCCAGCAAGTCAAAATTGTGGAAGATTCCAATGTTAATTTCCTCCATTATAAAACATTAAATTAAAACTTTTTTAAAATTGCAAAGGAAATCCAAGAGGTTAATTATGAATAAGCTATTCCCCTATTCACAAGTAGCAATTGTGCCTGTTTTGAATTTGATTTGAATGAGCTGGTGTTGGACTGTGGTGGACAAAGTTAAAAATCAAAGAACACCAGGTTACAGTCCAACAGGTTTATTTGGAAGCACTAGCTTTCGAAGTGATGCTTCTTCATAAGGTGGTTGTGAAGCAGGATCATAAGATGCCGAATTTATAGCAAAAGATTACAGTGATACAATGATACATTGAACAAACCTAGATCGTTAAGTGTGTCAAAGATGAAAGACTTAATAATCATATCCAAATGTCTTTAAATGTTGTAATTGTACCAGCCTCCACCGCTTACTTTGGCACCTCATTCCATACACACACTACCCTCTGTGTGAAAAACTTAGATCTTCAGATCCTTTTTAAATCTATCCCTTCTCACCTTAAGCCTGCGCCTTCTAGTTTTGGACATCTCTAACCTCGGAGAAAAAAAAATCCTTGGCTATTACACTATCCATGCCCCTCATGATTTTACAAACCTCTGTAAGGTCACCCCTCAGCCTTCACGACTCCAGGAAAAGAAGCCTCAGCCTATTCAGCCTGTCCCCTTAATTTAAACCATCCCCCAAAAATATAGTCCTGGCATCATCCTTCCTAGGGCATGTACTTACATTTGCGGCTAGGGAGGGTTTAATTTAAAATGGAAATTGGGTGGCACTCTCAAGGGAGATTATGAAATAAGGACTAAAACAAAAGACTGTGTTAGTATGTCCTTACATAAAAAGCAAGACAAATCCAATTCTGCCAATTACTGCCCCATTAGCCTAGTCTTGATTATCACTAAAGTGATGGAAGGTGTGATCAACAGTGTTGTAAAGCAGCACGTGCTCAGCAATTACCTGCTTAGTGATGCCCAGTTTGGGCTTCACCAGGGCCACTCAGCTCCTGACCTCATTACAGACTTGGACAAGCATGGACAAAAGAGCTAAGCACTGGAAGTGAACAGTGACAGCTCTTGACATAAAGGCTGCATTCGATCAATTATTGCATCAAGGAGTCCTAGCAAAATTGAAATCGATGTGTATCAGTAGACAAACTCTCCGCTGGTTAGAGGCATATTTGATACTAAAAAGATGGTTGTGGATGTTGGGGGTCAGTCATTTTAGCTCCAGGACACCTCTGTAGGAGTTCCTCAGGATCGTGTCCACCATCTCCAGTTGCTTCATCAATCAGCTTCCCTTCACCATAAGGTCAGAAGTGGAGATGTTTGCTGATGATTGCACAATGTTCAGCACCATTCACAATTCTTCAGATACTGAAGGAATCCATATTCAAATGCAAGAAGATCTGAACAATATCCAGGTTTAGACTGACAAGCTGCAAGTAACATTTGCTCTACACAAATGCCAAGCTATGACCATCACCAATAGGAGACAATCTGATCGCCATCCCTTGACATTCAATGGTGTTACCATCACTAAATACCCTAATATCAACATCCTGGGGGTTATCATTGACCAGAAACTCAACTGGACTTGCCACATAAACATAGTAGCTGCAAGAGCTGGTCAGAGGCTAGGAATACTGTAGTGAGTAACTCATCTCCTGACTCCCCAGAGCCTGTCCATTATCTATAAGGCACAAATCAGGAATGAGGTGCAATACTCACCATGTGACAGGCTGAGTGCAGCTCCACTAACACTCAAGAAACTTGACACCATCCAGGACAAAGCAGCCACTTGATTGGCACTACATCCACAAGCATCCACTCTCTCCACCACTGATGCACAGTAGCAGCTGTGTGTAGTACCTACAAGATGCACAGCTGAAATTCAGCAAAGATCCCAGACAGCACCTTCCAAACCTACAGCCACTTCCATGTAAAAGGACAAGGGCAGCAGATACTTGAGAACACCACCACCTTCAAGTTCCCCTCCAAGCCACTCACCAGCCTGACTTGGAAATATACCACCTTTCTTTTACTGTTGCTGTGTCAAAATCCTGGAATTCCCTGCCTAATGGCATTGTGGGTCAAACCACAGCAGGTGGACTGCAGTGGTTCAAGAAGACACCACCTTCTAAGGGGCAACTAAGGCTGGGCAATAAATGCTGGGCCCAGCCAGCAACGCCCACATACCCCAAATGAATTTTAAAAAAGGGAGGCGGGAGAAAACAGTGAATTGTAGACTTAATGTTGGTAATGGGAAAAATGATAAAGTTCATTATAAAGAAATGTAACAGCAGAGCACTTGAAAGATAGTGTAAGATTCAACAGACAGAGCATAGATTTACAAAGGGGAAGTCATGCATGACAAATCTCTTGATTTTTTTTAATGGATGTAACTAGTAGAGGAGATAAAGGAAAGCAGTAGATGTGTTTTACTTGGATTTTCAGAAGGTTTTCAATGAAGCCCCAATTAAGAAATTAGTATGCAAAATTAAAGTGTGTGGGATTAGAAGGTGTGTACTGAAGTGGATTGAGAACTAGTTGGCAGACAGGAAACAGAGTAGGAATAAAAAGATATGTTTCCGAGTGGCAGGGTACTTATTGCAGGGATTAGAGCTTGGACCCCAGCTATTCACAATATATATTAATGATCTGGATGAGGAAACTCCGTGCCATATGTCTAAGATGGATGGGAGGGTTTACTTTGAGGTGGGTGCACTGAAGTTTCAGTGTGATTTGGACAAGTTAAGTGCGCAAATACATGGTAGATGGTGTATAACATTGACATAAGGCTATTCACTTTTATAGCAAAACAGGCAGACAGTGTATTATCTGAACAGCAATAGATTGGGGAAGGGGGAAGGTAACAAGACCCGGGTGTCATTGTACACTAGTCCCTGAAAGTAAGCATTGTCGTGCAGCAGGTGGTGAAGAAAGCAAATGACACGTTGACCTTCATAGCAAAACAATTTGAGTACAGGAGCTGGAATATCTTGCTGCAACTTTATAGGGCCATACCTGGAGTATTGGGTGTAGTTTTGATCTCCTTTTCTGAGGAAGGATGTTCTGGCTATTGAGGGAGTGCAAAGAAGTTTGCCAGTCTGATTCCTGGTATGACTGGACTGGACTGACATACCAGGAGAGATTGCATCAGTTAGGACTACATTCACTAGAGTTGAGAAGTTTGGGGGTCAGGGAGAGGTGAGATGGTCTTCTAGAAACCTAATTCTAACAAGATAAGAAATATATATGCAGGAAGGATGTTCTTGATGAACAGGGCGTGTGTAGGCAGAGGTCACAATCAAAGGATGAAGGGTAGGCCTTTTAGGACAGAGATGAAGATAAATCTTTCAGCCAGAGAGTGGTGAGCCTGTGGAATTTTCTGCCACAGAAAGTGGTTGAGACCAAAACACTGTGTTTTCAAGCAAGAGATACAAATATTTCTTCGGGGTAAATGGATCAAAGAATATGGGAAGAAAGTAGAAACAGGATACTACATGAATGATCAGCAGTGATCATATTGAATGGCAGAGCAGGCTTGAAGGGCCAATTGGCTTACTCCTGTTCGTATGTTTCTATGTTTCCATGCTTCCCTCAATTCACATCCTTCAACAAAATCATTTTGCAATTATCTTATATGTGTCCAGAACTTTATTTCCTAGAAATTATCTTGGCTTTTAGTGGAGAAAATCCCAAGCATCACCCACTAAACAAGTACTATTACAAAAGCAAAAGGTTGCTAGTGCTAGAAATTTGAATCAAAATATTGAAAACACTCAGCAGGTCCAGTAGCATTGTGGAAAGAACAATTTCACCCCTGCATTCAGATGATCATTCTCCAGTATTTCTACCATGTTCAACATGATGCAATAACCAAATCCATCTTCCCTTTCTCTTTCAACATTGTGAAGTACAGTTGACCAGCTTTCTGGAATTGAAATAATGATGCTCGTGTGAAGAAATAGCTAAATGGCAAATTTCAAAGTCAGCTAATAGAATTCACATCTGGGAAACTGATAATTAAAGTAGTCTGAGATCAGTCAAAAGCGATCAGCCCATAGGTCAAATAACTGTTCTCTTTTTATGATTTTTTATAATTTATGCTGTCACCATGAGGGACTGCAGTGGAAAATATGTTTCACCAACAGAATTAATAAAATAATGGCTATGTTACTATGTAAAATCCACAGGTCTAGACTAACAATCCAGTAAAATCCCATTGTGGCAGCTAAGGAATTTAAATTAAATTGGAATAAAAGTCTAGGATCTGTAGTGGTGAACAGCATTGTCTGACTAATATGTGATTCTCGCCTCAAAACAGTGTGATATATTGTTAAACTGCCTCTGATATGACTTAGTAAACAAAACCCTGAGGATACAATGAATGTAAGCTCCATCTTTACCTTATTACTTACTGTTATTTACTAATTTTCAGAAACTGTAAGAATACTGTCAATTTATTCTGTTGTGTCACTTACTTGTTTTTCTGTTTATGCACTGCACTTGCAAGGATGAGAGTGAGATGGAGTCTATAGTTGCTATGGTAACAATTTCCATAATTTATTTCCATGCTATTGGGGGGAATTTTACAAGGTACATTTTGTTGGGTTTAGAGACAAGAATTAGAAAATAGTGTTGTACATGAACACTTCCTCCCTTTTTTGTCTAGGAGCAATTGTTGCGCATTTACTTTTAAGGGGAAATTGTGGTGTAGTGTCACTGGACTAGTAATTCAGAGGCCAAGCTAATGCTCTGGGGATGTGAGTTCACATCCCACCATAACAGTTGATCAAATTTCAATTCAATTAATAAATCTGGAATCTATAATAGTTTTCTAATGTGGCCATAAAGTGATTGTTGTTCGATATAAAATCCCAGCTCATTCACAAATAATGACTTTAGCTGGTCTAGTTTCCAAGTGATTCTAGCAATGTTATTGACACTTAATTGCCATCTGAAATGGCCTAGCAAGCCACTCAATTCAAGGATGGTTGGCTTTGGGCAACAATTGCTTGTCTCGCCAGTGACATCCACATCCTGTGATGAAAGAACAGATAAATAAAAAACCTGCCGTGTATGCAGGAAGCCAAATGAGATTGTTATTCAAACAATTAGCTAACATGTTTTGAGAATTTGACTAGTAATGCAAGGATTCCACACAGTGTGTGCAGCACAGCAACCCACCTGCTTCTTAGGTCATCACTGGGAGGTTAGAGCTTCATGAAATTAGAACGTATTCTGCACATTAAAGGTGCACATTACAAAATCCAAGGCTGTCAAAAAGCAGAGGCTTTCAATTTCATGATTATGTCCAGCATCTGTTATGCTGGATAATGCTGGTGGTGAAGAGGCTGCTGTCTTTTCTTGTCCCAGCCAACTCAGCGTCATTGTCTTGGTGAACAGTGTGAATGCTGCTGGCCAGTCTTGCACCAGCATATGCTGAATTGCCTTTCTAAGTCCTCCATCCACCTGCTAACTAATTAATTTGATTCATGATCCCAGAGGCACCATTTACATTTAACACATTGTACCAGCAGTGCTGCTGATTGGGCATACAACCCAAAACAGTCCGATTGTCTGGAAAAAAAAACTAAGGACAGAAAGTTCAGTTCAAAATGTCAGTAATGTCATTGTGTGCATCTGTAAGAACGATAACAGTGGGCTAATTAAACTGTAAGCAACTTATTTTCATTAAACACAAGGTAAAATCAATTTCACAACACCTGATTTTCTTCTGTTTTAGTATGTTCTAGTATTGTGTAATTCCATTGGAACACCCTTGGATTCAAAATATATTGACATTGGTAAGTGTATAAATTTGATTTGATGAAAATATAAAAATTCAGGTAGTGCTTTGCATTCAAAATGTGAATAAGAGTTGTCACTGTTTGATTTGGTCAGTTCCTTCATGTACAACTGTTTCAAATTCCTTTACATTTGGACCAAATTTAATACTACAAAACTATCTTTTGAAAAAGGAACTGGGCAAAAAAACCATTGCCAAGGTAGCAGAGGAGGTTTAAAATTGGCAGGAATGGTGGAGTGAGCCGTTCACATTATCTTCCCACCACTGTTTCAGATTTACCATTGGCCGTATCATTGGTGGATGACCAGCCTATCCTTCAGCCAATTGGGTGTTTAAGTGGCCAATTAGATTGGAATCTTATCAAACAGGATGACTGTCAAGGATATCCTGATGGACTGAGAAAAATAAGGGAATCCTTTCCTGGTCAGCCATCCACTGGCTTTCGTGGAGACTCCCCTTCAGTGGCCACTGTTTCTAGTGACATTACTATGAAGAGCTAGTAACCATCTGATTGGTTGGCATCTCCTGCTCATCCTCTCTTAAAGGGGTGAAAGTTATATCTGTTGGCATGATCAATTCAAAATTCAGTTAAGGCTTCCATTACAACGGAAATGGAGTTGACCCTGAAATTAGGCCTGATGGGTGGGACCACTTTGTTACTATTCAAATAATATATGCACTCCAAAGGTTAAATTACAAGGTTTACAGAGACATATTACCTGAAATTTAGAAGGATGAGAGGTGACTTGATAGAAAATTTTCAAGATCTTCAAACAAGTCGTAGATTGGAAGGAGCTATTTTTGTTAGTTGGGCAGTTTAGGACTTGGCATCATTGTTCAAAATATGAAGCCAGACCTTTCGGGATTAGGAAACACTGTTTAATCTAATGGGTGGTAGAAGTTTGGTACAGACTTTCATCGATGGCAGTTGGTATTAGATCTTGGATGTTAATGAATATTAGCACAGTGATGTCCACTAGTAACTAGTCAATTTTGCTCATTTTAGGGAAGGCCGTAGTCAAAACTGGAATGCTTAATCATAACACCAAACTGGCCCCAATGAATGTGCAGGTGTAATCCATGATGTGCTGGGTTCACTACTTATTGTCATTTATATAAATGAATAGGATGTGAGCTTAAGAGGTATAGTTAGTGAGTTTGCAGATGACACCAAAATTGGAGGTATAGTGGACGTGAAGAAGGTTACCTCAGATTACAACGGGATCTTGATCAGATGAGCCAATGGGCTGAGAAGTGGCAGATGGAGTTTAATTTAGATAAATTTGAGGTGCTGCATTTTGTGAAAGCACATCTTAGCAGGACTTATACACTTAATGGTATAGTCGTAAGGACTGTTGCTGAAGAAAGGACTTTGGAGTGCAGGTTCATAGCTCCTTGAAAGTAGAGTCACAGATAGATAGGATAGTGAAGAACGAGTTTGGTATGCCAGGGAGGTCATGTTGTGGCTGTACAGGACATTGGTTAGGCCACTTTTGGAGTATTGAGTGCAATTCTTGTCTCCTTCCTATCGGAAGGATGTTGTGAAACTTGAAAGGGTTCAGAAAAGATTTACAAGGATGTTGCCAGGGTTGGAGGATTTGAGCAATAGGGAGAGGTTGAATAGACTGGGGCTATTTTCCCTGGACCGTCGGAAGCTGAGGGGTGATCTTATAGAGGTTTATAAAATCATGAAGGGCATGGATAGCATAAATAGACAAAGTATTTTCCCTGGGGTAGAGGAGTCCAGAACTAGTGGGCATAGGTTTAGGGTGAGAGGGGAAAGATATAAAAGAGACCTAAGGGGCAACTTTTTCACGCGTGGTGTGTGTGGAATGAGCTGCCCGAGGAAGTGGTGGAGGTTAGTACAATTGTAACATTTAAAAGGCACCTGGTATAGGACTGGAAAGGTTTGGGGGGGAATATGGACCAGGTGCTGGCAGGTGGGACTAGATTAGGTTGGGCTATCTGGTCAGCATGGACGAGTTGGACCGAAGGGTCTGTTTCCATGCTGTATATCTCTATAACTCTATGATGGCTGCAGGAAACACTGTTAAGCTCAGCATGCTACATTGATGTTTTTGTGTCGCCGATATCACAGTGCTGGGGATGAGGGGGCCAAGGAGTCTGGGAGCAAGGCAAAGATAATGGCTGGGCCTGATGAAGCAAACCCTGCCTTCCCCAGTGGTGTCTGTAAAGTTAGATCCTTTAGCTGCTACTCGTTTGCCAGTCTCTGCCATGTCGCCTGGCCCTCTTCAGAGGAGGTTTACAACAATGATCACAGGGTGAAGGCTTGTCACAAAAGGACCAGTTGAGGACTTTGGGTTTGTACTTTGATGGAGTTTAGAAGGATGAGGGGTAATCTCATTGAAGCTTACAGAATACTTAGAAACCTGGATGGAGTGGATGTGGAGATGTTTCTGCTAATACGAGAGACTAGGACCTTGGGGCATAGCCTCGAAGAGATGAATGATCCTTGAGAACTGAGATGAGGAGGAATTTCTTCAGCGAGAAGGTGCTGAATCTGGAACTCACTGCCAGAGAGAGCTATGGAGGCTAAGTTATTGAAGGCATTTAAGATACAGCTAGATAGGTTTGTGATTGGTAAGGGATCAACGTAACAGGGAGAAGGCATGAGAGTGGGGTTGAGAAACATATCAGCCATGATCAAATAGTGGAGCAGACTTGATGGGCCAAATGGCCTAATTCTGTTCTTATATCTTATGCCTTTATGATCTTCAGCTGTCCTGGAACTGAAAGACCATACCAAGTATCTGGGGCTACTACTCTGCTTGTTTCATCGACAGCTCGTATTTCTATTGCTACTGAAGTGGGATACATTGCATGGTTTGCAATAGCACATTGCACATGTTCCAGAGACCACTGTGTGCTTGTGCCAGTTACAACACTGCGGTGTTCCTGTGCAGTAAGTTTCTGTTATGTGGATAGGGCAGTTATACACACTTCTGTCGCTTTCAAATGACATAGGCTTTCTCTTTGCCCATGCACCTATATCATTCACAACCACTCAAAACAGCTGGTAACTTTGTTTTGATCGACATTATACTTTCTAATCTTCAGAAAAGATTCTGTTATAAAGATTTACCAATTCAATGATGGAGTATTATAGAATCACAGAGACGTACAGCACGGAAACAGACCCTTCAGTCCAACTTGCGCATGCCGACCAGATATCCCAACCTAATCTAGTCCCACCTGCTAGCACACGGCCCACATCCCTCCAAACCCTTCCTATTCATATACCCATCCAGATACCTTTTAAATGTTGCAATTGTACCAGCCTCTACCACTTCCTCTGGCAGCTCATTCCATACACGTACCACTCTCTGCATGAAAAAGTTGCCCCTTAGGTCTCATTTATATCTTTCCCCTCTCATCCTAAACCTATGCCCTCTAGTTCTGGACTCCCTCACCCAAAAGAGAAAAGATCTTATCTGTTTATCCTATCCATGCCCCTCATGATTTTATAAACCTCTATAAGATCACCGCTCAGCCTCCGACGTTCTAGGGAAAACAGTCCTAGCCTATTCAACCTCTTTCAACATGGCTTTATGTGTGGGAAATCATGTCTCACAAACTTGATTGAGTTTTTGAAGAAGTAACAAAGAAGATTGATGAGGGCAGAGCAGTAGATGTGATCTATATGGACTTCAGTAAGGCGTTCGACAAGGTTCCCCATGGGAGACTGATAAGCAAGGTTAGATCTCATGGAATATAGGGAGAACTAGCCATTTGGA